>NC_143445.1:24315000-24475000 GCF_987193195.1 Phasianus colchicus | reverse complement strand
ATTTTGCAAAAGAAAACTTCCAGCTGTAGTCTCTCAATGCTGCTGTGTGCTGCTACGAACACGTCCTTAAGCTTAACTTTTCCTTAACCTGAATATTAGTTTGAAAATGTAAACAAGAAAAAAGTAATCAAACACAATTTTAACTTTTGTAAGAATGATTTCCATTTCTTTTTAACAAAAAGACCTATTTCAAACCATCTTGAAAGACATCAGTAGATGTCAAGATGACAGCTTTCTGATGCATGACATGGGTTACTCACTTGAAGGTGAGAGGAAATTTGAAGAGCAACCTTCAAATCTGACTGTCATAGCTCCTTCCCAGGAGAGGTGAAGGAGACGACAAGGACTACATATACAAAATCACCTCTTGTTTCTTTCTGTTGTCTCTGGGTGCAAGCTTTTAAGTATTTGTATAATATAGGATGTCTGCCTTTTTGTTAGTGAGCATTCATAATAAGTACTCCACAACATAACAGGCGTTTTGAATAGAAGCCAGAAAACCATTTATCACTTCTGTTTTATTTTGGAATGTTTCATTTGGTTTCATGGTCGATACAAAGCACATACATCCTACAAAACACTGAATGCTTATATACAAACTAAATATGTAATGTTTTAGCATTAAATCTGGGGAAAAAAAATAAGCAAAAGCAAACCTGACTATTTATTACGGCAAAATGTAGTTTGGGTTTAGTTCAGTCAATTCAAGGGCTTGGTCACTTCCAAGAGTCCTTGTGAAGAGAAGTGCTGCAAGAATAGCAAATACTTTAACTGCATCTTTGTGGAGTAGATAGGTAACTTGTACAATGACTGCTCCAAGTAGCATTCAAGTGAACTATTTTATGTCAAAACGATAAATGTACATAATAGAGCTTCCCATAAAGGGTGCCAAAACAAAAAAGGCCTTGAGAAGCCAAGGCACTACCTTTTGGAAATGCTTTTTTAAAAAAATTAACAATATTATAGATGATTCTGTTAAACAATTTTATTTACACCCATCAATTTGATTATAAAAAGTTTTACAGGCATTGGCTCAACTGAGACACACTAATGAAAAGATTTTAAATATAGGAAAGCTTATAAACTACAGATTGTAGTTGTAACTCTATTATTTTAATATGAACTAACATTTTAATCATACTGTAGTACTAACAAATCAATATACATTTAAATTCCCTTTTCCATGTCACTATGTCCACCTAACCAGCTACCAGGTGTGTTTGCACTGCTCCTGCTCTGCGCTGTGTTTGAGAGCACAAACAAGGAGAACCGTCTAGCAAGGACTATCAATGGAGAGAGAAGGAATGTTCTCTGGTCTGCTGCAGCTTGATTAAAAATATAACAGCTTCTTGCTTTGCCTGCTTTCAGGGAAGGAGTCACTGCAGTTGCACACAACAGTCCCTACTTGCTCACAGAGCTTAACAACAGGTCTTAAAGACACTCTTTCCTCTACAGATGTCAAGTCAAGGATGACATAGCAAGGGGTTAGTAGTTCAGTGTATTATTCATAGACATTGATTGTTAAGAAGTTGAGACATAGGTTTGTGGAGAGGACAAAAATATTTAGAACTGCAGTTCAGAATCTACAATGTGCCTTTATGGAAGAGCACAAGATGCAACCACGAGCC
This sequence comes from Phasianus colchicus, assembly GCF_987193195.1. Taxonomy (NCBI): domain Eukaryota; kingdom Metazoa; phylum Chordata; class Aves; order Galliformes; family Phasianidae; genus Phasianus; species Phasianus colchicus. The sequence continues at coordinate 24,473,372 of NC_143445.1, read as the reverse complement.
CTAAACTGTTCATCTTTGAATGCCATGTATGACAACAACCAGCAGAAAACACAAAAGGATTGTACTGAATTTGACAGTGCACCCTACAAAGGTGCCCACAAGGTACTGAGCTCTGAGCTGCAACAACCTGTGACACCTGACTGCTGATGCTTTGTTCTGGGGAGTAACCTATACAGAACAAACAAGACCAAGACAGCATGCATTCCAGCCTGAGAATGCACCTCCTGATGAGGGACAGGACCTCTCTGATGTACCAAAAGATGAGGAACTTCAATGTATTGAAGCGGAAAACTTGAACATGCTCATCCTAAGTTCTGAAACTCAAAAGCACGGACAAGATCATACGAGTTCCAAATCTCAGGACATCCATGGTGAGGAGGAGTGTTTCAATGTGTCACTGCAGACAGAATTACTGAACATTTTGCCTATAATCACTGTGTACCACAGAGAGAGGCAATCTATGCAACCTCTAGATCTGTATGTGGCCAACAGTCCCAAAAAGTAACTTCTCATAAATAGTACAAGCTAGAAGGACAAGATCACAGGGATTTCACACACGCACACAAACACAAGAACAGTTTTGAAGAAGCTCCTAATGCAGAGAAGTAGCAGCCAGTGGGAGCAGAAAGTCACTGTCTGTGAATCGCAGGAAGCTGAAGAACAGTAAGAAGGTGCCACCTGTGAGAACAGAGGATCGATGGGACTGAGACACTTGCAACTTCGGATGAAAAAAAGAATCAGTAACTCAGCTGAAACATAAGTTATCTGAAAATCATACAAGCACGCATTGAGAAGATGGAAAGTAGAAAGAATTGCAGCCAGTAATTCTACCACATTACGCCATCTGACTCTATCTTTTCCTGAGCAGTAAGACTGAGTATAAACATATCCATAGCACAGGCTAAGCTAGGGATGTGTTTCTAACTGTGATCATTTTAATAGCTTGTCTGAAATACGCTGCAGAAAAACTGATCTGATTTTACTGAGCATCTAAGAATCCCACTGCTCTCAAATGAAGGTGTATTTGCAGTCTGAAACCTGAAATCAGACACCTTAATCCATATTTAAGAATAAAAATAAGCATCTTGGGATCTGAGGAAAGCAAGCTTTAAACCAGACAATATAATTTATAAACACATTCATTCCACAGGGATGAAAAAGAGAAGCAATGGGTTAACATTGTTGGAAGTGGAAACTGAGATCTGCGACCTGAAGCTTAATCCAGAATCGAAGAAAACTGACTTAAATATGTCGCATAAACACATGCATAAATACATAGAGCAGAAGGTCTGTTGCACACTCTTTGTCCATTGCTTTAAGTGGCAAAACAGAAAAGGATGGCAAACATACGTATATTCCCTATGACATTTTTCTAATGTGTGACACCATTTCCCTGTAACTTGTCCTGTGATAACTAAGAACACATAGATTTGCACAGCACAAATACTCATATTTGCATTCTATACAGCAAAATGAGGCAGTTTTGCTGTTGTGTACTTCAAAAATGAAATTTTATAAGCCTAATACCATGCAAAATTTAAAAAAATAAGGCTTGAAAGAATGCTAACCTTGCAATCTGACATGGCAAAAAATGAGTAAAGAAAAAGGAAGAGTTGCTTTTATAGAAAATAGCAATATTTCATCAAACTGCCCTCAGCTGTTGTCTCATAACTGTGCACGTTTCTAACTGAATTATTGAACCATCTAAGGCAGTTTCCTTTACACAGCTGAAATCATTCACACAGCTCGGTTAGCAAATATTTGGCACTGAACACAAGCTCATTTCATTTCTTTGGGAGTATTTTGCACTCTTGGAGTACATCAACAGTGGCTATAATGTATGATACAAGTGTATCTTACAGTGTGTTTATTATGGTCATTTCTCTCTGTAACTGCTACAAGGGAATCCCTTTGAGGCTAGATAAAAGTTTGCCAAAAATAATATTCAAATATTCTTTTAATCAAAACAAGATAAAGAGGAGATTAGTGTCACCAGTGTCAACACCACCACTTCCAAAACATATGCTCAAATAAAACATGAAAGCTTTAGGGGATTGCTTTTGCAGGCTTCAGTAGCTTACACTTCCTCCCTCTTCCAACACTATGTATTATTAAAATGCATCAGCTGATGATGTGTGTTAATGACAAGCTCCATCCTCAAAAGTCTCTAATTCATTAAAAGGGACTGTCAACCTATAATTCACAGAATTTAGAACAAAATATATCTATTTCGGTTATTAATTATTAGTTTTATTTCAATAAGGAAACCTTGATGCTTTTAAAGTCACTTAAACTAACCCACTGATATAAGCATATCCCCGGAAAAGAACTTCACAGTAGGGCTCTTTCTGGGTAAAATGTCCATTTCTCATGGATACTGTACCAGGTTAAAAAACAAACAAACAAAAAAAACATTCTAAACCTTGATGTTCTTCTTTTTGCTCCAGACTAAGTAACAACAATAAACTATATTTTCTTCTTTTGCTTACAGCCCGTTTCACTCTTGGATTCTTCAAGAAAAAATACTGTATTCACTTATCTTAATTATGCCCAACATAAAACTCACTTGTATCAGAGTATGAAATTGATTCTAGTATGAATCTCCCATGATTAAGACAATTGTAAAGGGATAATGAAGTTAAGTTCACACCAAACTCCCAGACATATTATGCCATGAAAATCACTGAAAAACTCTGTTTACTTATATCTTATTATTTTCAAGTGCTTGTTTTTTTCATATCACTAGCACTGGTATAAAATATAATTATTAGAATGAGCTCAAAGCACAAAGCTGTCTTTCACAATTAAAGCAAAGCAGTCAAACCTCTGGTGCTGCTGATACAAGAGCAGAAACAAATTACAGAGTTTTAAGAAGAAGGTGGAGAAGGTACATAAAGGTACATCGCAGCAAAGCAGTCCAACAATGAAACTGTGTATCAATGATAACTGATTACTTAAATTCACAGGATAACTGACAATTTATTTTGAGAACCACATACTACAAATGCAACAATTTCTTGTGCAGTATCCCTGAGTTCTAGTTCATCTTCTCATGGATAAATAACAGCTTTATTCCTACAGGGAATACATAAAGCTCAAGGCTGTTTGTTTATAGGATAAGCTCATACACGTACCAAATCGTAACAGATCATTTACTGCTGAAATGTCTGTGAGAATCCAGTCAGCTTAGATAAGCAGAAGAGGCTAAAAACCACATTTTATCAGGTAAACATATCACATGTGTACATAAAGGGACAGACTTGCATAGCTTCCAAATGCTGTCCTTAGTTATTCTTCATCCCATACTTACTACATAAAAGATGGCATCCTAAATGTAAGTAGTGCATACTGCTTGGTTTGGGGGCTGAGTTCACATTTATTATCTGCATAGAACAAACCATCTCATTCTTCCTGAGTGATGCTTCCAAGAGAAGACTGAAGAGCTTCTATTTTCCCCTCAAGTAGTGAAAAACAAGATGGATACAGGCCAATAACCTTTAGCAAGGAGTTTGATTTAATAGTGCCACCAGTGCATCTCAGAGGTTTAGTATTTATTAAGTGGTTCAAATACTGCTGAGTTTACAGCTTCTAGGTAAGGTTAAGATACCAACTTATCCTAGAAGAATAAATTTCTGCCCTCACGGTGGCAGAGAGAAACTAGAAAACGTAATCCACTGAACTCTACTTGTTCAGAATTTAAAAGGCAAATAATTAGAAATGTTGCTGTTGTTAAAAAGAGTCGTTATTAACTGATATTATAATTCTAAGGAACAGAAAGGACTTTTTCAAGTTGCTCACTTTGTTGGCACAAGCTTTTGCAAGCAATATAGGCACTGTAAGATGATTAAAGGAGATATTCCCTCCCCACTCCCCCCAGTGTAAAAGAGTAGAAAGAAATTGTGTTTATTTAAATTCTCTCTGAAGAAAGTTAACAACTAGCAAAACAATACTTGTAAGTTGAACAGGTTTCTTTTCAAAGAAATCCATTATTTACTGTGAATAAATAGGAAAAAAAACCACAGCTAAACTGGAGTTAAACAATCTTAACCAGAATTTAGTTCTATAGTCTGTCTTACTTTCCTTCTTTAAAAGTGTGCATCGATGTGGAAGCTTAAACAAATCATTCATTTTTTGGCTCTTTCCAGTACTTTCACAACTTGCAATCTTCCACTGCAAAATCTGTGGAAGATCTTTCATCTGTTACCTCAAACAGATGGACAATCATTCATCCAAATGACTACTCAGCTAAGTATAATGTTGAGAGTTTATAAAATTCTAATAGTTATCCACAACCTGTACCACGTTACGCCAATGTGCACATTTTGAATGAGAAAAACTGCACGGCAACAACTGACCTTAACAACCACACCAATCAACTGCTTATTTTTTGCTATAAACATATTTCATCTCCAAGAAAATGAAGAACACTTTTCAAAAATAACAATACTATTATTATACGTAAAAAAGAAATTTAAAAAGTCTTTGTATATTTTAACACTGACGAACAGTAGAAGTTTACCTTCTACAATTTATACAGCTCAGTCATTCTCCTGCAAGGTCAACCACTGTCTGTTTTTACTTATGAGTCTATTTTCTCAGGAAACAATGTCTGCCCTACAGAAATGGTACAAAGACTGTTCAAGTTACAGGCCTGCATCATATGTACCTTCCCCATAACCTCCGTGATTCCTAGTCTTGCCCAACTCTGGGTATTGCCAACTGAGATTGAGATGTAATTCTATACATCTCAGGAGCCAAGATGAAGAGATTTACCAGCAGAGAAAAGTGTTGCAGCTACTTGGGCATCTCATATTGAGTCTGTTTTGAGAAATGAATATTTCTCAGTCTGATCCACTAAAAACTGTTTTGAAGGAACGAAGAAACCCAAACATCTTGTTCATTTCAAAAGGCAGTAAGAGGACTTCTATCCCTACCAATTCAAAAATGGAAGCATGTCTCCTAATACGAGTTTTAATTACTGTATGGGGTGCAATCGACCTTTTTCCAGGCAGTTGAGGGGCTCCTGTGTTAAGAACCCATTTCCCATGAAACCAGACTCCAAAGATTTCATCAGTCAAAATGATAATGAGCCATTCCAGTTGAAATGAGCTGATTAGTTTTCCCCCCAGCTGCTGTTCAATTAATGAACCACTTTTAAAAATTTTGAAGCGAAGTTCATGAATCATCTATTTTTATTTTCTTAAATTGAAAACTGAAAAATGAATTCAGCCTTTTGGTGACACAAACAAAAATAGTTTGAGTTCCAGATCTTGAAGGAGTGTTGGCAATTTGAAAAAAAATAAATTAGACACAGTGTGAATATTTAGCAGCAAATATTCCTAAAGAACTGTTAAAATACAGATGATTGAAGTAGCAGCCAAAAAAGGGGATGCAAATGACTCTTAAATGAAAGGTTATAGAGCACGAGAGGTGTTTAATCCAAATAACAAACTGTTGTTGTCAATGAAAGATCTGATACAAACCGATTTAGATAATACAGAAAAATGAACACACAATTTGACAGCTACCCTGGATTTACAGAATCATGGGATTAAATGCTTTCCACTTATTCAAAGAGGATTAGTCAGGATACATTTATTTATTTAAAGCAGATCTTTTACAGAACTAAAGAGTTTACAAATGATACGGAGTGATGGAAAATAGAAAATCCATATCAGCTTTAGCTTCTATCATTCAACCACAGATGTGAAACTGCTTACTATCAAACATGGAATATAGTACATTAACAAAATAATAATATTAATAAATTTGGTGTAGTCTTAAACTATTTAGTCAAGGAAAGAGAACATTAAAATAACTGCATAGGGCATTTGCACTGAAAGCTACTAAAATTTGAACATCTTCCTGAAACAACCACAACTAGAACTGATCCTTGGAAAACAGGTTGCAAGCCCAGGATAACACCAGTGGAACAGCTACAGCTCATCAGCATGTGATGAGTGCGGAAAGCAAGATGCTTGCATGCAAGTCCAGCTACTGCTGAAGACTCAGTACAGGACACTGATTAAGTCACTTCATATTTCAGGTCCCATATCACTTAAACAGACAAGATTTCTTCAACATTTTTGAAAGTTTCTGCTTATGCCAGAGAGGTAGTACAGCCTAATTCTCATTTGTGTTAAAGGATATTTATCATGCTCTGGCAGCACTTTTCTATGCCTCTGGAGTCCTTTCATCAGTGAAGTGGTGGCAGGTATAATGAGGCAAATTAAAAAACATATGTATACCTATAAACTAGAAGATATATATATCTATTTTAAAAAATTCTGGAACTAAGCATTAGAGGCCAATTGAGTTTAAGAAAATGAATGTAATGGGATCAGTGAAGCATTTGCAGATTCACAGTCAAAATTTGTGTAGTAACAGTCGCTTCCAGAATTCAATATATTTAACATCACTTTATTGTTATCTCTATATTACTGTGCTTCTAGCAGTCCCACTCCAAGAATTAAATCACTTTTCCCGCATAACAATCCTACTTACAGCTGTGAAGAAGTTGCATAATTGCAGCTTGTAAGTGCATATGTGTAACTCTTCTTCCCTTCAGAACATCTCCAATACAAATGCTCAGTTCACTGCCAAATCCCAAATTTGTAAGAACTGGCAAAAGGATCAAGAAAAGACAAAAGAAAACAGATCTCATACATACTCTCTACTTTTTGCATGTGGCTAATACCTGAGGCACTTCCTTCAAGACAGAAGGATGAGCCTTTTGATCGAACACCAAAACTGGTCAATGAAAGAGCCTTTGCTAAACAAACTATATGCAGTCTTAGCTGCAGTGATGTACCTGACTTCATTTGCATCATATGAAATGATCCAGATAATGACATTGACCCCAGTGCCTGCTCATTTCTTTTCCCCAAACTACTGGGCCTATCATTACCTAAGGCAAAGTAAGATAACAGATGGCTCCAAATTAATTCTCTCTTCCAATATCAAATCAGAAAAGGTGTCTCAATTAAGACAAGTTAATTTGAATTTATCATTCTAGCAATAAGTTAAAATAGATCATGTTCACTTCAATGTGGAATGGATTTGTAAATAAACTCACTGATATTTCTCACTGATGGGGCTGTCAACAAGGCCAAAGGTACAAAGATGCTAATTACTTTAATCAAATTTTACTCAGATTTCAAAAAGCAGGTATGGGTCAACCTGTAAATTCATTTTAAGTCTGACCCCAACTTCCTGATCGTTTGTAAACAAACAAAACTCAACAATGCACCCACAGCTGTAGAGACACGATCATCTCATTAAGACCACTCCACGAATTTCCTATCAAGCTGACCTCTGAACTCAATCTAACCCTGAGGACTCCTATAATAAATCCTAACGTATCTAGGGGGCATGTATATATATATATGCAATATATACTTGCAGACTTTGAGAGAAACTTGAATTTAATGTCAAAAATACATAGATGATACAGAAATCTACCCTTTTCTCTGTGCCACCATGCTTCTCCCTTCAAAATAACTCCAACAGCGGATGACATCTATTCAGGATGAAGAATGCAGAGTTGAAACTCAATCAAGCAAGTATGTTTTTGTGAAAAAGGAAAGACATCAAGGACTTGTTCAGACACAACATATTCTTTGGGACAGATTACGTCAAGATCATATGCAATTGGATTCAGAAAAAAAGCCTACACTGCCCCCAGTTTACTGAAGACTGGAGACTGAAGTCTGACTCTTCTTCACTGCTAAGCAACCATAATTTCCATTATTTGCATCTCAGCTTCTTCCATTTGTAATCAAAGCAATAAACCAGCCATCAAGTCATTGGTTTTCAGGAAACTCCAGGTGGAGTTCAAACATTTGCAGTGTATTTAAGCTTCACAAGATTTCACTAATGTTCCATACAGTGTTCACCATGCTCACTTTCTACAGAATATAGATCAAAATTCAGCCTCTGTCCCTGTCTCCATAATACTAACGGTCATGAAGTCAAGATAACCAGAATACCGTAAAATTTCAGGAGGAACAACAGATGAGCATACCTTTCTGCCTGCGAAGTTTTATTACTTCCAACACTGCTGTTCTTCATTTAAGCCAATCCAATCTGCTGCTCCATTCTCCTCACCCCCTTCTTGTTTCCCATGCCTCAGTTCTATTGACTGTTCTCAGCTCATCCTGCATTCCCTCTCTTGTTCAGGCCGTTTACTTTTATTTTACAATTCATCCTCTTCTATCTTCTTTTTCTCCTTGCCCATACGATTCAAGTCTCCACATTTCTATTACTGTGTTCCTTTAGCCACCACTTGTAGAATTGTGTGATCAGTTATGAACAGACACTGAATTCAGCTAAGCTCAATATCATATCAGTATATATTTTGTTTAACACAAGGTCTATTTTCTACCTCAAGGAAAAAAAAGAGATCTTCAGTGTTCATCCAATCACACAAATGATACAAGTACTTCATTACAACTGTCTGAAAACTTCATCATTATAGCAATTCATGTTATGGGCTTTAACTATAGAAACAACCAGAATCAAAACATTACTATTCAAAGGTGATGTTAGTTAAAATTACAGAAAATAAGCTATCACCTATAACTGGATAAGGATTCCCCTCTTTCCTGCACTGGAGTTTTTCCAGAAGGACGTTATGTGAGAGCCCAGTAAGCAAATCCTATTTCTTATCAGCAACTATCTGATCATAAATACCATGTAAGGCCTTATTTTGAAACTGAAAAGCTAGGTACATGTAGTCACATAGGGCAGTGTAAAATTTATCTCTCACCAAAAAGAATTTTTTTTTTTTTAATTTATGTATTCTCTGGTAAAAGTAAAGAAAACTCTCCAAACTTTCTCAAGACGAAGACGTCTTCAAATCCTTAACACAATGGAGCAGCTGCTACTGAGTTTCCTTGATGGGTATATTCTGTCATTAGGGAAATCAGAGGCCCTGCTAAATACCTTTTTTGTTTGGTCGTTTGTTAGCTCAAATACTGATTAGGTTTTCTGACAACCACATTGTTTGTTTGCAAAAATGCAGAGGGAAAAACCTTCACTTGCAACTTGCATTCTGTAGAATCTGTGAGTACAGTCAGAGATATTTTGTTATAATCAATGACAGTAGGAGATTTTACAACTATTCAAAAAAAAAAAAAAAAAAAGAAAAGAAAAAAAAAGAAAAAATCAACAAAGAAAAGCCCAACTTAGATGATTCTTTCGCTGCCAGTATGCAAAAATGATACAGAATCTATTTAATATACACAATCTAAAGTATGTCTGCAATTTTTACTCAGGAAATATTAACTTTGCAATCAAAGCATATTTTGAGCAAAACAGTACTGAGTTCTGAAACTAAACACAGCATTGAAAAAAAGATGAGTCAGAGTATGAGCTATCTCACAAAAGAAACTTCAACAAAGAGGAGTTTGTGACAGAAGGGTAAGGGCCCTTTTTTATCTTACCATAGACTTGGATATAAATCAGAGCTGACCAGAACAATAGTATTTACATGGCAAGCTGTGAAAGCCTAAAGAGAGATTTCTCTACCTTCATCTGGAAAAACCCACATCCAAATACACCATCTGCCATAGCTTGCCCAAAGCCAGTGTATCGTTGGGTACTGTGGACATCCGCAAGCACAAGCAGCATGCAATTATCTCGTACCTTGCTGGATGAATATTCAGTGTAAAGCAAGATGTCTGTATAGACATATTATGCATACTTGCACACAGCCACATACTAAGCTATTATTTTAAACTGCAATCCCAATAGAAAAAGTGGCTTCTGATTAAGAAGTATATCAATTTTACTGAAACAGCCTAGTCAAAGTTATATTAGGAAATAACGAACTTAATTATCTGGATACCAGATGATAGTAAAATGATATAATAATGTGGACAATATTGCTTTTATTTAGAAGAACAGATCTACAAAACATTATGCATACTAAATATGTTTTGCACTAACTTTTGAAATTTCCAGTGGCAGAATTCTAACAGCAGCTGTATCTTGCTAAAACTTCTGACAATATGTGCCTTCCAGAAAGACAAGAGGAAGAGAGTAATTAACGCTGAAAAAAACTTCTTTGTTATTTTGTTAGTGATCAGAAGTATATATCAACATGATCTCTCTCTCACCGGGGGAAACAAAACATTGCTTGGAAGAAATAGGGGGTTTATAAACTTTACTAGAAAAGGTGTTCAAGCACGTTTTAAAAGAGGGACTCTCAAACTGAAAGCTGACTCAGAACCAGTTGAAAGTTGCATAGGACAAGGTTCTGTGCTTAGGACGAGCTGCACTGGCCATTTGTCACACAAGAGAAAAAAGGGAGAGGAGGAAACAAAACCAAATGAGAAAACAGCTGAAAGAAAACTCAGCTGTTCAGGACTGCTAAACCAAAAATTATTGACTGAAGGTAATTGGAATACTGCAAACGTGGCTGAAGTTGGTGTGGGCATCATTAATATAAAGAGAACAATAAAGGAATAGAACAGCATTGTGCTTAGACTGATGGGAAAAGAATCAGAAACATTCTGTAATGTGCAGCAAGATACTTGTAGGGAAAAAAAAAAAGGCAGAAACTTTGATAACTTTCTCAAACTAACCCTGTAATTTTCAAGTAAATACAAGAATGGTGGCTAAAGCACCACCTCCTATTTGTACTGATCAGCTGAGTCACATTATTGGCTTTTTCCATGTGGAGTCCCACCTTCAAATCAATCTCCTCTATTCCTCTTGGAGGAAGAGGAGAACATCTCTACACCAATTTCTTGCATTACAGATACAACATCAGTCCCAGTTTTGGAGATAAAATATTTAACCATATCTGCCATTGAGTTTCAGCTTTGGAACCTCTAGTTAACATCTTATTTTTCAAGATTTTTGTTCTCATTGCTTATGTGAAGTAGCAGAACTACACTACCTAGAAAAGTTTGTTTAGCTTTATCCACAGCAGTAAAAACAGGGTGGCAGCAATGCCAGCATTACACACTTTCTTTTCAAAGGGCTCAGTCTTGTCCGAAGAGTAGTACATTCTCTTTGTCAGGTCAATATTTGACCTGTCTGTTAATCTCGGTGGGATACCACAGCAGTGGCCATTAAGAAAGTCATTTCAGATGCAAACATCTGTCTGGTTTACACTAAAATAGCGCCAGGAAGAGAGATTCATTGCACAGAGGCTAAGGACTGATGTTTTGGGTGGTCAGAACAATAATGTGTAAAGCAATAATAATAATAATAAAAAAACCTAGCTTTTTTATTATTTTATTCAGCAAACAACATATCTGTTATTTGCATGGAGAGCTTGACAAAACACAAGTGATTTCTCCAAACTCCTTACATTACCTCTGTTTGCAGAATTACACATTCAGCAGAAGTGGTGAAAGGCAGCTAAAGAATGTCAAAAACATTTACAGGCTAACCAGATCCCAGCTCAGATAACTCCATTTCAAGTCATCTAAATTCATCCCCATTATCACTTAAGTGAGCATTACGGCTGTTAGCAAACCCTACACAAATATTCAGATTTTTGTTTTTCCTGTCATGCTGAAGGTTATCTCCCCAGTTGCTCTGAAAAATCAGGTGACAACCATTTCCCATGATGCTCTAAGGGCTGTCAAGCTGTCCATCAAGCTGTCACCTGACCAATCGTTCCCATGGTTCTTTTAGACTTCTAGTATGATAAATTGAAAGGCACTATTATCTGCCTGTTGTGAAGAGGAACTGCTTAGGCTTTGATAAGATATCACCAGTCCCAGGTGAGAGGAGGCTGACAGCACATCAAGACAAGAAAACACATGGAAACAGTGAACACAGGAGCAAAAGGTTTACAAACATCTGTTGTCATTATTTATTACCCCTTTCCTTGGTTTTAGCTCTATCCTTGTCCTGTGTCAGTTTAAAAAGAAAGACTTCCATTTCTTCCCAGCTAGTCTTAACTGCTGCTATTTTTAAACCAGTCAGCTGCAGACTGAGAAATATTTAAAATATGAAAGGTGTCTTTAATAAAAGGTTGTGTTACCTAGCTTTTCTGATACATGTTGCTTTTACCATCATTGTATTTGAAGTTTTATGTGATTCTCATGGTGTAATTATACCACAAGAAAATGAGAAGCCCTCATTTTTTTAAGCTGCAGTTATTTTTCATTGATATCGTGAGAAGATTTCAGTTTTCTTGCTGATATTTTAGATCTGTCCTTATTTGAGTACCCAAAGTTAGCTGAAAAACTCTCAGAGAAAATAATATGTTGTTATTTATCGTGGATTGTTAACAAAAAGAAGCTGGTTGCTAACATCACCACCTTGTGTACAAATATTTATTTGCATGCAGTTCTTAATGGCTTCATGCGGTGCTGTAACTTCAACAGACACCACTACAGAACCTCAGTTGTGCAAAAGAACATTTAAATCATTTGATAATCAAAAGCCTTTAAAATACTATTTAACAACATTCTTACGCTCACCTGTACTAAAACTAAAAGCAAACTTCCATATACTGTAAGACTGTTGATAGAAAGTCAAAAATCAACTGAACAGAATTTCAGCAGTGATAAATATATAATATACAAATAGAAACGTACTAATAAAGCTAAATAAAGCTAAGATGGCTAAGATTCATAATTAAAGTCTGTTTAGCCGGTTCCTAAAGTTTCTTTCTCACTTAAATCCCTTTTTTGGGGGGGAGACCAAAGGTTGTTACGAGTAGAGGGACTGCCTTGTTTCTGCCAAGTACTTCAATTTCCTGACATTCTAAAAATACACTTTGATTTTAAGAGCATAAACTCATCCACCCATGGACAGAAAGTGCCCCTGGATCAGTATGACAGCCCACATAGGAGGCAGGTGATAAAATCAGAGTTGGCACCAAGGGTGCTGGTCAGAGAGAAAAAAGAAGAACGAATTAAGAGGGGCAGCTTTCCATTGCTGAATGAAAACTTCTACAAGAGAATGAACTGAGCTAGCACGCTGCCTCTGTCCTTGCTAACCTGCTGGCGCACACAGTTGCACTCTCCAGGCACTTTTCATAAAGAAAAGCATACAGCCCCTCTCCCCAGGTCATCATAACAGAAAGATGTGGAAATATTGAAAAGAGAGACAACACAGACAAAGAGTTGTAAAATATCGCTATGGAGGCTGACTACATTTGATAATCAGGTTATACTAAAACTGTATTTCTTCTGTTTTCTCTAACTGTAGAAGAAGGGATCTTGATGAGGAACAGGACTGCAGAGGAGGATGAGACTTTTCACACAAGATCAAGGAAAAAAAATGCTTCATGTACAGGACAGGAGAGGAAATGATGTGCTCTGCATGTGAGAAGCTGAAAAACAGGCAAAGAGAATGAGCTGGGGAAGTAACTGGTTGCCACCAGGCAATAGCAAGATAACTGAGCAAGGCTCAGCCATGGGGGATGATTTGGCACACAGACAGATGACTTGAGAGAAGTGGAAGACTATTCCATGGAGGTATTCAAAGATGGACAGAACAATCTTAAAAGTTAGTTTTGCACATACAAGAAGAATTCTGGTCAATTGCTAATGGGTTCAGGAATCTCCACTGCAGGGCCTGCATGACAAAGAAGGGGAAAAAAAAAAAAAGCAGAAAACAAATAAGTTCTGGATTAGGATATTGAATGACAGACAGTTTTGTGGACTTGGAGCTATCTTTTCCAATTATGGTTAGCATTACTCACTGCAGTATTTTGGTACTACACACAATGATAACTTTAGCACGGATCCCACAGTAACAGAGCTCTCTGAAAGTCTTTTGCAATGTAAAATACTTAAAATTACTAAGGATATACTGGAGTTATCTTTCAACAGGCGGATTGTAAAATACAGTGGCCAAAAGAGTTCTGTATTTTGCTCTGCTGATCATTTGAAGACAGGAAACAAATGGAATACACAGCTCTCGAGTCATTTCTATTAATAAGTTAATTATATCTATATTAAAGAGTTATTAGAGGAAATTATGCACCCTTTTTTATTAATGGTTTGCTCACAGTTTGCAGACTTCCTGATATGGAATTTGCCTGCACAGATTGCAGACCAATGAAGAGCAGGGCAGTGGAAAAGCACCTGATCCCATCCAGTTCTACATTAACTTGCCTCATCCACTCTGCTGGAGTTCCAACACTCCACTTCCATGCCTATTAAAATCTGCAGCCCTTTGCAGTAGCCAGCAGACGCTCAACAAACCATGACAAAAACATTATCTAATCTCTGTTCTATATTTTATCTCTCCTTTACAAGTTCTGTTAACAAGTACAGAAAAAGTGTCACCAACATGATTATGAATGAAACTGATTTGCTGTTCTAATGACAATAATTGTAGTTGTGATACAGTACAGGCTGTCACTTAATAGTTCCCAGGAAGAGGGAAGTTAAAATAGGACAGAGATGAGCATACTGAGGAGGAAGGGCAAAGAAATCACTAACTGAAGTGGCTGAGGAAGGGTTGGCTCAGGTGAACCTGAGAGACAGAAACTGACATGAAGAGAAAACTTAGCACAGAAGTTGAGTTTTCCTTAGTTATGAGAAATGTTCATGAGAAACTTTCTTAAGGTAATCTCATCTACTGTAAATAGTTTCACAGCATGTTTTCACAACTGAGAGGTTTACAAAACCTCCTGGAAGCCTATACTTATTACTATCAAATGCTTACATAGTACAGTAAGATGCTAACCATATCATGGAGGTAGGCCAAAAACTTGCAAGAGAAACCAGAGTATCACTGAAAATATATGAGAATAAGAACTGCCAATCCAGAGTAGCCTAAAAACCTTCATGTTACTACTTTTGAAACAGTCTCTCCTTCTGGACCTTGGCCCTGCCTGTGTGTACAAGTAACTGAATGGAGGCAAATGTAATAGGACTACTCATGCATAACGCTAGTCACATGCATTAACGTTGGCAGGAACAAGGACTTTCTTTTCATACTAATGCTAGAGGATAGTAAAAGAAATGCTGCTCAAAGAAATCCATCAACTAATTCAAACTCTGAGCTAGCTACTTCAGAACCTAGGACAATGGCCACACTCAATGAGTCCATTGAAGACCTGGAGAGGAAGTAAAAACAGGTTTCTTTTTGAAGAACATTATGAGATCAATATGGTGCTGTGGATGTTAGGAAAAGTCACTTTAATAAAAAGGAAATTGCACATAATGTAACAAAACAATTGCTATTCGGAAGGCCCTGAAAAAAAATTAAACAATGTAATTTGATCTTCCTTAACTTCATTTCCCATGAATTGCAGAAATCATAACAATAAAGTTTTATACATAAGCAACTCTATGAGCTGAAAGAAGGGAATATATAATTCCTTTCCATGGACTAAGCCAAAAGAAATGAAGAAAAAACTGATTCTTCTCTGTTAGCCTCCTGTGTAAAATTTTTCTCCTTATCATCTCATCTAGTCATATCTTTCCGCAGTTTGAATTACCCTCTTTTCCTCAATCTAGTAAGGCAGTGAAAGGATGTTTGTTCTGCTAATTAACTTTATTACCCTGATAACTCCCTGCAGCCTTTGACGAAAACAATTACCGTTCCTCCTTTTTTTTTTTCCCCACTGGCGAAAAAAAAAAAGAAAAGAAAAGAAAAAAAAAAAAAGATGACTATTAATTAGAAACGAGGCCCCGGTCCCTGCCATGTTAGCCTGCCACGTTCTCAGACCCTCGAGCGGGATAGCATTACATTGTCAGTAGTAATTTAGCTCTCATCTGTCTCTGCTAATTATTGTCACATTCATCAAATTCATCAACAAAAGTGCTCTCAGAAGGATTGCATATTTGCAGTTAATACAGCATAAACTGGTATTACCCATCACCACATTTGTGATGATGAGAGGGACACAACTTATTCATCCCTAATTAGAGCAAGCTGGGTAATTAATTATACATTCCGCCTTATTACTTCTGAGTTCCCAGATATTGTTTGTCTAAAAAGGGGGAGAGAGTGGAAGAGAGAGAAGCCTGAAAATGCAAAAAAAAAAAAAAAAAGAAAAAAAAAAGAAAAAAAAAGAGGGGGGAGAGAAAGAGGGAAGAGGGGGAGAGAGAGGGAGAGAGAGAGAGAGAGGGAGAGAGAAATGTGTGATGTGTTTTGTCACATGTGCTATGCCATAATTCCCACCTGACAAACTAGCTGAATCAGTAGAAAATTGCAAGTTGTCAGCAGCAGAATAAACTGCTGTAATAGCTGATTAATGATCAACACCTGTGACAGGTGCTATACGGGACTGTAAACTTGGTGTGATTAACAGTCACTGGACGAATAAATATTAGTGACAGTCAGTGGAGAGCGAGTTTGCGTGTCTTAACAAATCTCACACATTACAGTTATTGATATTCCCAGTGTAGGCACTTTTTTTTGGTAATTATCTGACAACACTGGGAGAGTGTTTTAATCTGGTATGTTTGTTTCTCTTCTGTTCATTTATTTCAGAGCTCAAAATTGTGTTTTGACAAGATGACCAAGCAGAGTTCAAAACCGCAGACAAACTCACATATAGTTTGTTCCGAGTCCAGCTCACAGCAACACTCCCAAATACTTGTTTCAAGGAGCTTAAATATACACAGACATAAGCCTACATATATAAAAACATTACATGTGAGTATTTATAAAATGCTTACAGTGCATTTTCAAGGCCTGTAATTGTAAGAGTCACTTCTTGTGTCAGAGGCCACGACACAGACCTCACTGCCACGGGAAATCAATATTTCCCCGTTTCCATCACAGAAGGCCCATGGATTTCTTCCGAAGGACACTGATTTCATTACGTTAGACTTAGGAAATTCTCATAATACATCATAACAGGGCATGAAAAGTATCCATTTGTGGCACTGATCTATACTCAGCACAGCAGGATCTAAGCAATTCCCAGATACACTAGAGCTACATCAGGATTCTCTTTGGCTAGTGTAAAATATGTATTTCATCCTCACTCATGGTTACAGATATGCTGATTAGGTAAAATACATATTCTTACACAAAAAGCTGTATATTAGGAAGCCTACATATAGCAAATGAAAAGACACGCACACACACACTTAGAATACAATACTAAGAACATGCCAGCTCATCAGAAGCCAGTAAATGCAGATTCTCCCACGGATGCAAAGGCATTCTCAAAGCCTAAATATGAAGTAACACCACTTGTTTCTTCTAACAAGTCCTGTAGTGGGACAAATAAAAATGAAACAATCTGAAGTCAGGACTTTGGACTCTCACATGTGCATGTGATGGAATTGAAACGGTGGTCAGATACATCTGATACCTCACAGTGCCCACACAACCACCCCTTCCCAGCCTGCCAATTAGAACCAACACTTTCAAGGCAAACTGCAAGCTGAGAAACTGGAACTCTACTGAAGATGTTTCAGTATTCTCAGCTACAAACATTTTATCTCAAAGAATGCCAAGTTATCCATTAAGTTCTGTTAGAAAAATGAAGACTCTTACTTTCCTCAGAACAACTTCTCTTTATAAATACCATTAAATATATTGTATTTATCTATACCATGTAGCATATCAGAAGACGCGGGGAGGAAAAAAGGCAAAGAAAAGTTATTGCTTATATCAGTTATCCAAGAGAAACAACAAGAAGTATCCTTGCCTACAGCAGGAGAAATTCATCTTTTGAAGCTGTAATGGAAAACCCAAACACATGGAACTGACCTGTTGCTTCTCCTACCAGACTCACACATGTCTATCTATATCCAACAACTGAATGTTTTTTCCATTTTGGTGTTTTTTAACAACAGCACTGAAGAAAAACTTTATTAATTAACACCGCCCAATGACAAACATGCCCTTAAGCAATACCTGTTTCATGGAGCCTTCTTTAGATATAGAGAACCGTGGGAAAAGGCTTCCTATACAAATGGCACTGAGTGCACCAGAAAACCTGCCAACATGAAACAGCTTTCCATGAACTTCATAGATGAAATGAAGACCGTGGAGGATTTTAAAGAGAAAACAATAGGAACACACAATCCACAAGTCCAACCGCTCCAATAATAGTTTAAGTACCTCTAACATCTGCCCTTTAATAATGGAAAGAAGATGGACGAAAACTCCAGTCTATAAAATAAATATACAATTTTGGTAACATTCTCTCTAAACATTTTTATCAGTGTATCATCCTATTCTCCATTTTCACCCGTTCCTGTACCAGAAGATATAAATGTCTTGAGTGATTTCTCTATAATAAAATGCACAGAGATTACAATATATTTTGTGAACAAAAACTTAATGGGTATAATTCCTTTTTTTTTTTTTTTTTTGCTGATTAAACTCCAGTGTAGCAGTCTGAAACCTGAAACAGAAGTAATAGCTTGAAAGCTTTATGCAAAACGTATGTAAATTTGTCACGCTTTAGTACAGATACATCTGAATAGGCAGCAGTGCAGCTAGCCAAAAGCCTAGGAAGGAGGCCAATCTCACATCCAGATGCCACTGACAGAGAGACACTGTACAGCATTGACGCTCCCAGCTGCCAGGCTCACCAGGCATTTTACAACAGTTGACTGTAGCAGAAGGAGACCTTGTAGAGCTCTCTGCTGCTAAATAATAACAACGTGCAGATACACTTCCAGTAGTGCAAAAATCTCGCAGTAAAAATGTCTTAAAATAAACATTTTCCTACAAGCAATTGCTAGCTATCTAGAGATTGCATTATCTTCTCTGTATTGAAGTAAAGGGAGAGCTGATGAAATTCTCAATTGCTGAATTTGCTAACAACTTTTTAAGTGATTTTGCCCACCTTCAATACTATGATTTCGTGTAATTTTATTAAATGGAAATAAATTCCCAGTTATATATGCAGAAACCTGCTTAGTCTTTGAAATTAAGGTCAGGTAAAAAGCAAGTAAAGGGATCTGTTGACTTTACTGTGCTTTAGAACAGTTCATAATTTGACGAATAATGAAGAAAAACAGAAACTATCAAAAGACAACTGAAGAGCAAATTAATCAGTTCTGGGACCAGGAGAAGAGGAATTACTTATTCCTCCATAAATTACAAGCCTCATTATTACTTTTCATTTAAACAATATATGGCAAATAGAATTTAGCAAGTAAAATCCTCATCCATTCTTTAAAGTAGTGTACAATAAAAAACAAGCAAAGGTCACCAGGACAGCAGTCATTGATGAGATTCATAACTCAATTTAACTAAAATGAATTTGTGATTATGAGTCAACATCACTCTAGTTCAACCTGTTCAGCCCATGAATCAGCCACAGCCAGGCTCTGAGACAGATAGCCCTTAGCTCAGTTCACAATGACATTTACAGCAGCAAATTCTGTAAGAGAACAGTAGATCATTCACTAACCTCAAGAACAAGAATAACAAATTTCACATTTAAGTGACTGTGTGTGAAGAAAAAATACTGAGTTCCAACTCAAATCCTTTTGATCTTGTAAATAAAACAAGAGCAATAAAAATTAAAATAAACCACAGCCAACAAATCTACAGTGTAGAAACTGCTCTGCTTCCATTCATTTCCAAATGTGAGGGAAAACTTTCATCAGATATGAAATTTAATGCCACAAATCTCAGTCAGAAATCTTACTTGATTGCCATAGCTATTTCAAGCAGAGCAGAGCAAGATCAACCAATATAAAATCAGAGCAGGAGGAACAAGCATGGCTCTCATACTCTTTTGCTCATATCACTGTTTGGGCCTCTTTGTTAAAGAAATAATCAAAACCTTGATGGCTGGGCTTTGATTCTGGGACACCTTGGCTTTTTTTGTTTTTCATCCTATGCTGTTAACCATACAAATATACTAACATATCAACATCATATACACAAGATTTCTAAGATATTAACTTGATTCTTTTGTAAGATTCCTTTTCTGAAGACATTTGCAAAGCATCTGCATCCTCTAAAAGAAAAAATTTGCAATTCACCTGATGAAGATAGAAAATTGTAATTACAGATCATCCAACAATTTTGATAATTTCAGCAAGACAGCCTGCCGAAAACTACGTCGTTTAGTTTACAAAATCATGTGGAGCTTCACTGTGTCACACGTGCCCGTGTTGCAGAACTGTGCAGGTAGGAATCAGGAAGATGAAGCAGCAGTGCTGGTACATGCTGGCCCATTCTCAGGACCTTACTGATGTTCCTCATAGGCTGAAACCTTGGGGTTGTGGGGCCACATTATTCTCCTCCTCACCAGAAGCGTTTTTTCAGGCAGATGTTCATGAAGCTAATATCTGCTGCATCTCAGGAAACCTGAGCAAACAGATACATCCCAAAACCACAGGAAGGAAACACTCAAGAATACATACTGCTGCTATAGAAAGGTCTCCAAAGGAGGAACACTGGGGGAGAAACTTCGACAAATTACTGTGCAAATGTTTGTTACATGGTTGTCTACTTTCTCTGCACATCTGGGCTTCTTAGACAGTCTGCTAGTTTCCATTATTACAGTAATATAGTTCTGCAAAGGAACACATAATTTGGAAGCAAACTGCATTTTTTCCCTTGAGATTTTTCCACTAGAAATGACAGTTCAGTGGATGCTGATGTCTAATTTGAACTTCTGAATAACTTCTAACTAATTTAAGGAGAGAGAAGTAAAATATATAAATTAATTTTGAACGACTGGTCACTCCCAAGATAAAATAAGATGTTAGCATGTTTTAGTGTTTTTCTGTGTATTTTCCATCTGCACATACAGGAACGTTGTCTACAACACTTCAAAGTTGAACACTCAAAGAAAGATTTTTAAACAGAAGGATCAGCAATTCACCACAGATGTCTTCATTAAAGAGATGCAAATACATTTTCTTTAACAGCAGCAACATTAATTGCCCTACAAGCTTCAGTATAAGAGTCATCATTGATGCTTCATTCAAAAAGAGACATGAACAAACACATGAAATGCTCATCAATGTAGTCAGCAGTTAGACACTCTAGAGAAGAAATAATACTGCAGGCACTGGTGAACTTCCTGGTGAACGTATGCACCACTGCTAAAATGACAACGGCATGTCTTGGCTTTATAGAAAATACAGAAACCAGTGAATGATCAAAATCTAATCCTAGTTGCATAAACATGCACTGGAACATTACCACTGACTTCAGTGAAGATATTCTGGATTTCCATCCACACATCTGGAGCCCCCAAAAGCATTTAACCTCCCAAAACAAATATCAGCCACCATATAATAAATCCTCCTACTTCATTCCTTAGGACAGTGTGAGAAAGGCACTGTTCATAAGATGGATTTTCCAGAAGCGAGTCATGCTGGACACCACAGGAAGTCACCTGGGCGAGTGACTAACACTTCGAGAAACTGTCCTACCTCTAACAAATACTGATTATGCTATCCTTTTAAGGGAACTGTTTTTACTAAAAGCAATACATGGATCAATGGAAGCTG
This sequence comes from Phasianus colchicus, assembly GCF_987193195.1. NCBI lineage: Eukaryota > Metazoa > Chordata > Aves > Galliformes > Phasianidae > Phasianus > Phasianus colchicus. The sequence continues at coordinate 24,452,001 of NC_143445.1, read as the reverse complement.
AGAAAACAGAATAGCACATCTCTGACATGTACTAAGACACTAAGAAACTAAGACATTAAGATAGCGTCTTAGCTTAGGAGATGAGAAATGCAAGACAACGAAATTGCAAATAAAAAGGGTCCTTTAAAAATCATAAGTTGGATCAGTCAAAAATATGGTCTTTTCCTATTTTACAAGCTTCACAGCACTTTCTTAGAATGACATTTGTGCACACACAGAGCTAAAGAAAAGTTTATGTGTTGTTATATATTTTGTACAGCCATTTCCTCTCTCTCCCAACACCACTCTACTGTTCTTTTTTCTATAAGTGAGCAGCTCCAACATTCTATTCCCTCTCAGCATGCATTTCTTGAGTCTAGGGAATTTGGTGTTCATTTGTTGTTCATTTCAACCAAGGATTCCTCAAATTTTTCCTGTATAACAAAATAAAGATATTAATGCAGATTTTAAATCATTTCCCTAGTGTTTGTTCAGAATCAGGCTTTAACCTTATTTACAATCATACTTTGGGAGATACCAAAGAAGTCAGCAAATTACTGTTGCTTAGATTGTAATTAGACTTGGTTAATTGCTATTTACTTAAAAATCACTAATATACTTGAAAGCACAGGAAATTAAACAAATTCCAAAACGTGCCTTGATAGTTACAATTTTTTAGCATTGAGACTTAAAAGATGTCACAAATATTAAGAGCCAAGTTGTGTCCAGTAATTGTACAAGTGCACAAGCAGACTGAGTGAAGATGTAGAGAAACTGGACCCAACAATGAGAAGGCAGTCCCCATGTGAGCCCTCTCTTCTCTGGGCTGAGGCGCGTTAGCTATGGAAGAGCTAGCCCCTAGACAGCCATGCTTCTGCTCACAACTCACTGATGACTCAAAGAGAAATCCAGTTGCCTCATCACTCTGGGCACTTCAAACCTTCTACCCTTTCAGTAGAAACAGGACTGGAGTCAAATTTTGGATCCTGTTTCACGAGATACTTCATGCGATCTGTTTTTACCTTCATAGAAACCCTTTCAATGTTGTCATAATCATTAATGCTACCTTGTAAACATACTACTAAAATAGTCTTAAAGGATTTAATGGAAACTTCCTTAATATTATAAAGCATAATTTGGCTAACAGAATAAAAGCTATAAAAGTTTCGTACAAAATATTATCATAGAATGGCTTAGGTTGGAAGGGACCTTAAAGGTCATCTACTTCCAGCTTGTTGGGTTGCCACCCACCAGATTAGGGATCAGAGCTCCATCCAACCTGGCCTTGACGCTTTCACAGTGGAGGGCATCCACAGCTCTGGGCAGCCCGTGTCAGTGATTCACCTGCCTCCTAACATCTAAACCAAATCTCTTCTCTTTCAGCTTAAAACCATTCCCCCTTATCCTGTCATTGTCAGACTACAAGGATTCAAATCCATGTATAAAACGATAATAAAGTTTAGTTAAAAAAAAAACCAACAAAACTTTATAAGCTATCCTGGAACATTTAAGAGAAATTGCAGATTCAAAAGTTAAGATTCAAAACCTCTTATTAGAAATTAACTGCTTTCATTATTGCATTCTCAATTTTCTACAGTAATTTCCAAGAAATCATGCTAAATTCCACTAGAATGCTGTCCTGTACTTTTCACTATTTGTCTTGAATAGCAGACATATAATATTTAAAGCAAGCTTTACTAATATACATTTTATGAGCATGACTCAAAGCTGCTTTTTTTTAATCAGTCAGCCAAATCTAACCTATCTTGGGTATTTTTCTGTATCCGAATTCCATTTTCTCCACATAAAAAGTGGTCACAGAATTTCATAAGAATGATAAAAGCAAACAGATGTACAAATGATTAAGAGTTATTTCAAAAATGAGCACTTTGATTTTTAACTACACTAATAAAAACTTCAGTATGAATGTTTTTTCCCTACCACGTAAAGGTGCTTATGCATTAAGCCAAGCCACTGTATATTCACATTCCAGCTGAAGGGTACCAGTAAAAATGTTAAATGTAAAAGTTATGGAGTTTTAAGATGGCATTCAGCTTGAAACATTCAAGCAATGAGAGTATTAGGAATATCTTTTTGAAGGAAGGCCTAAAAGCGATGTTTTGAGGAATGACAGTGTGATCAGTCAAAGAATCTGATTTTTTGAATGCTTGTCCAAACAAGTCCAATCTACGTATCATTATTCCCTTCTAAAAACAGCACTCAATGGTAGCTATGCCTCTGTAAAAACTGAAGAAATAAGCAGTATAAGGTACTATTCTAAAACTTTGAAATCATGAAGACAGACATTGTTTTTTTTTCAAGTTAACATAGTCCAGAGCTTCACTCTGGGCTCTCCCATTGGCATTACACTGCTTTAACAGGTCACTCTGACCAAGGGTTCAGCCCTTTGAGCTCATGAATAACTTCTGGAGATGCTGAGTACAGTCGTTCTTCTGGAAGCCAAAGGCAGAGGGAAGGGCTGCACACACTCCAAGATCTTTGAAAGCAAAATTCACATCTGTTTTAGTTAAAAAAAATATATTACATTTATTTTGGTTGGAAAGCATAATTGGCTGTTTAATTTCCTGCTGTGCATAGTCTGAAAGTGCAGACAAAACAGCTACAGTTTGCTATTACCAGAAAAAGTGCTGAACCAACACGCAACTCTCCAGTAGCATAATTAATCCAACCCATGAGACAGATCTCAGGTAAAGGCCACCTGGGCCCAGCTATGACAGATTTTTTTTTTTTTAATGAATATCAGTAACTCATGAGTGTAAACATTACAGAAAAATAAAATTTCTAAAACCTAGGTCTGGGAACAGAAATCTCAGAGAGATCAACAACTCCAAAAGAATCTAGTGTCACATTCCAAAGAATGTCAGATTAAACTAACATGTGCCAGTCAATATTGGTACACTGTGACCCTTGATGCCTCCTAAGCAAAACTATTAAGTCCAACATTTTCTCCTGTAAGCACTTATCTGTAAGGATGGCTAACATGTCCTCTGAAGCAGATATTGAAACTGATTGGACAATAGGTAGATACCAGACAGGGGCCTGGGGGCCGACCTCTAGAAATAGGGGGAGAAAATCTTAATCTGCAACACAATGCAGCTCTCTTGAAACCCTATCATTTTCACTTCCCATGTGTCTGCTGCCTGACTGTGAATGGATTTGAAAAGGAATGGTTAGTGCTGAAAATTGGATCAGAGCTAACATTCTCTCATTTTTATCAGCAGCTGCCAAAGGTCATCTGACATAATAGCTGATGAATTCAAGCCCAGTGGATTTCATTTGCAATTTTCAATTTACTGAGGCCTCCAAACCCCACAGTGATAAAAGCTTCCCCTATCGTGGCCTGTCACAAACATCAAGAAACTGCACAAACCCACAAGAAAGAAATAGGAGAAAGCTGTGCATCATCACAGTTACAGATAAGGAGAACAGGAAGAAACAGTATCACGTAGAAAGGTGTGGAGCGGCATGTGTGGTTGAGTTTCTAAATGCCAATTGTAATGAAAAGACTATGAAGAGCAATCAAATAACTTCTACAGAATAACATCACCGTTCCCCTCCCCCCCCTTCAGTTTGAAAATTGCCTTCTAATCTCTTGCTTGACATCCTGAAGATAAAAGTGAAAGTGAAAAACACTGTTTATTTAGACATGAAAAGTATTGTACAGTTGATATATTTACTGTAGTTTTGATTTACAAATGCATGCTATTAAGAGGCTTATTATCAGAGAAACCGTACATCAATGCAAAATAAGAAACACATTTGTTTGCTGGCAGCCCAACTTTAGATCTTCACTTCTGATCCACCAGGAACACAAACGGTCTCCATATCATGGGTGCTGGAGGTTTCAAGAGTCTACTGATCCACGTACATACATCCACTGACTTTTCCATAGACCTAAGTTACACAGAAACTAACCACATTTACTGTAGATCTTTGCCAGATCAACACTGTAAGAAACTGCATAGGTTCCTATTCCAAGTGATTAGCGAAAATAAACAAACACATCAAAAACAAAGCCCTTCACATAGGAAGGAACATAGTTTGCTGAAGGTCAAGGAGCTCATGTTCTCTGCTTCTCAATGACTACGCTATGAAAGAAAACGTTCAGAAAGAAAATTGCTGATTCACAAGGTAATGCTGAGAAGAGTATTCCCAAGCGCTAGTAACGAATTCCAAATTACCAACTTAATCTTATCAGTAGCAACACATGAGGCTATGATATGCTACACTCATGACAATAACTTCAACTCTCTAACGTATTGCAGTAGCACAAACTTGTGCTCCAGTAATCTCAACTGTGCCTCCAAGTCGAACAGCCAGGAAACAAATACCGCCAGTTGGATTCTCCTTGGGCTCAAAGCCAAGAACGGGACAAAAGTAGTTTCAGAAGTAAAAAGCACTTGGTACAGTGCTAAACAAAGACAGAGGACCACCAGTGACCACATTTTCACCTCACAATTGATACTGAGTAAGGATTACAGATATTGAGAGTTCATGGGTAATCACAGAACTTAAGATCTTGAGAGAATCTAATACGACCCTGAGATATCTAGGAATATCTTAATGCTAAGTCACCTCTGTCAGATGAAATTGCTAAAAGACAAGGACTGCCTCATTAATCTGCTCTGCTTGCTCACTTAGAAGAGCTTTAACATTTATTCGCTGGCTCTATGCCCTAGTATTCATGGCACTGCTTTGGAGTTTGGAAAGTGAGGGAGAACGAAGGAGACTTTCCATTGCTAGAAAAACCAGTAAGTCTACATTGGCTGAAATCATATAAATTAATACCTAAATAACTTTCCGTGTTCACACATAATATGACAGCTATGATTCATTTCTTCCTAACTTGCTTTTTCATCTACAGAAGAATTCTACCTTCATTTTTATTGCTTCTAGTATTGAATTTTCAATTCAGTTTACCGTATTTTCAAAAAAGAAGTCCCCAGAAATCTCCCAAAGAAGTGGGCAGTCCTGGTACTGCTATGTAGAGCATAGCAGTGTGCTTTCAAGCGACTGCCTTTTCTTCACAAGATCTGCCACACCTGGTGCCAGCAAAGAAATGAACACCAACATCTTTGCTAGCATCCACGTTGCCAACAGTGAAAAAGAATCTTGTCAGCGCTGAGTGAAAATGGTCAGTATTGACCATTATTGACCAGTACTATATTCAGCTAATTCTCACAGAGTATTGCAAGTATAATACATGTCTGTACAGTCAGTTGTCCTTTTCCCTAGTATTGTAAGAGTTTAATTGTAAGGAACTCCTGGGATGTAACACAAGCTCTGGCATGGTTGAATGTACTACCTTGAATAAATCACTTAAACTTCAGGCTTCAATAAGCTCTCTGCAAACTGTGAATAAAGTAATCAGTGCACTGATAGAATTAATGCTTGAACAACAGCTGAAGTCATATAGGGGTTAAGAATCCCAGAGCATTCATTCACAAGTCATTCGTAATGATCACAGCAGAAGCAGTTTCTAGTTTCTTCTTCTCCTTGGAATCACTCACATCTCAAGTTCTAGAATGGTTTCACATCTCTTTTGAAAGCAGGACACAGCTGGAAGGAGGATGTTAATTCTTGGGGAAGAGAGACCTGTATCGATGGAGTAAAATAAAATATGCAGTCTCACCTGCTGAGTCTCAGTTCGAGAGAAAAGACAATAAGGGAGAAGACTGAAAATATCAAACTTTATTCATCATCACCAAGTTCTCAGTTGTTAACTGGGAAGTTCAGACATCAAAGACTATGCAATAACATTTGACACTGAAAAAAATCTGATATTTCTACTATTAGCAAAGATAATATATTACAGCAAAAAAAAAGTGATTAGGCTCACTGATGTCTTCTATAGAGGATAAAAATGCAAACATTAAATGAAAACCGGTAAGTTAAAATGTACTTTTCATAGTCAGCTATTATGTTATGTCCAGAAGCTACAGCTGAGCCGATTAGAACATTTACTGACATTAAAACAATGTAGACTAATACATAGCTGAAGAGTTATTAGTCTACCATAGCTGAATGCATTATTCAACAATAAAGCCACAGTCTATTTATAGTAATTCTATTTGTATTAGAAAGATGTTTGAAATTGTATGATTTAACTCACTCTTACATCAACTTTTCCATTTTAACCAGAAAAGTATTATTTCAAAGCATTTACCATCCACTTTAAATAAATCTGCAAAAAAATTAGGGCTATAATTTGCTTGAATTCTGTTTTTTTAAATGCATGTTAAACTTTGTTTATTCTACATAGTTATTCTACATAGGTTGTAGCATCATTTCTGTTCAGATCCTATCATCTGAAGATGATGTGTTATCTCTGCAAGAAATAATACTTGCTTCAATAGATTAGGACAGAAACATCAGTTTTGCTCACGGTAAAAAAACAAAAACAAAAAATAAAGCACAATAAAAAGGTCCAATCCAGTAACAGGCTGAGGGCTCTCAGCTCCTAATGAAGCAAACAGGAACCGAAAATATTCAGCTATCATCTCGTAGGATCTGGCCCTAAGCACTTGTGAACATGCTGTGGAAAGCCTCTCTGACTTCAGCAGAGTAAAATTGGAAAGAAAACAATTTTCTTGTACCGCGGTCTTGCCTGTTTCAATTATCAGTGTCTGATCTTGCAAGGCATCAAGCACCCTCCTGTGAGGCCCTCCAACTCCCACAGAAATCATCAAAGGGAGCTAAGGGTACTCACTGCCAGGCAGGACTGGACCTGAGAGAGCAGAAAGCCATGTGTATACACGGGCTAGCTCTAGCCAACCACCATCCTCTCAACAACAACATCTTGTTACTGACACCAGAGAGTTACATTTACTGTACTTTGATATTATGCTTTGGTTTAAGTAAAAATACACTATGCTGAAACTAAACATATTATCACCACACCTTCAGTCTTCGAGAGAAATACTGATAAACACATGACCCATATAAATGCTCCATTTAACTTTAGGAATGACGTGTAATACTGTTTACAACAGTGGTATTAGAAGTAACAATCATCCAACTGATTAACTTGAAAATGTTGTTAATGTGTCACCTAATTAATAATGTTTATCTAAAGTAATCTGAATCTATTATTTTATATCCGGTAAAAGAGTGATCTGGCAGGTTAGAAAAGTAAGCATGCAAACATGGCTTAAGGTAGGAGACCATATGAGGCTGTCCAGCAAACATCTTTGAAGTATAAACTAATATGTTTTTAGGTGAATTTTATGTAATACTTGGAGAGTTTGTGCACACAGAGTTTTTAAGTTACCTGTGTTATAAAGTCAAGTTTAGCATCGTAGACACAAGTATGCCAAACCATAAGTGGAATTACCTATGATACACTGTTACACGCCAGTTGGATATGCTATCTGAAAAGATGAATAGACTCCATGAGTTTTTCATTGGCTGGGCCTTTCATCACAACTGGCATAGCACAGAACGCTCTGGAAAAGTGGGCATTTTATTTGATCTGTTCTTTTTTTTCCCCAAAGATCCCTTGGAGATTCTCTGGAGTGAGAAACGTCCCTGGAGAGTGCTAATGAAGTAGAGACCACCAAATGGCCTCTGCATTTTCTTGTTTCTTCTTTTATTTCAGGTCGAATTGTTTTGATTATTTCAAAATATCTAAACCTTTAGTTTCTACATTTTTTCTCACCATGATTAAAAAAAACACCCCATAACAACAAAATACTGGAAACTTTGAAAAAAAAATCTGATGGCAGCTCAGCCTATGGGATTTTAGGGGCATTCTTCAAAACACTGAATTACACTGAGGAAGCATATGAGATTTCACAGAAGTTTTTAATCCAAATTTTAAGTTCCTTCTAATTCCTACAGTCAGCCATTATCATAAGATGATGGTCAGTACTGTACACAGAAAACCTATATAACAGTGTGCAATTCCCAAGTGTGCAAAATGTAGGGAAATAGCAGTGTTAAGATTATTTATCCATTAATTCCACTGAGATTATGAAAGTTGTTAAGAAAAGGTAACAAAACCTACTACATCCTGTATGTATGTTTTGTTTATCTGTATTCATATTGCTGACATGAAGCACACGTCACTGTACCTATACGTAATTGCATAAATCATGAAAGACTACTACTAACCTTATAATCATGATATTTAAACATTACAGCTGCTGGCTCACTCCCACAATATAATGACTGACTGCCACTAACAGCTGATTATTATCATGAGACTGGGGCTACTACTGCCACGAATCCAATTCAGTAGTGCTTAGAAAGAGTAAAACTCCAGCTTTACTGAAATTATTGGAAAAAATCAATGCAAATTCATCTCAGTAGCAAGTATGGAATTAAGGTACTAAAAGAAGCAAAGCAGAATTTCTGATACAGCTATTATGCATTACAGAGAATGACTGCAGCAAGACAGAAAGAAGTTTTCCTTTCCTCACAAAAGCGATCAGTGCTGTTTGGGTTTTTTTTCCAGACAGACAAAATTAAAATGAACTCTCTGCATTTATGGATGAGATTCTCAGATGGTGGAAACTGTATCTAACTGCTTTTTTCGACAATTATCGTATTTGAGTCCGTCAAAAGAGCTAAAATGCAAAAGATAAACGTATGGCAGAAATGTTCTTTAACAAAATCAGAAGTGTTATCACCCAGTTGATGGCTAAAGCTCTTCCACTGAAACACCAGCGAGAACACTGTGAGGAATCCTCAATAAAACGCATCTTAGGACTCATGTCTTTTTTGTTCCCTAAAATTCACCAAGAGCTGCTAAACAGAGGTGTCAATTCAGTCTTAAGAGGACTCTGCAAAATGGTGGAATCTCAGAGGAACGACTGGCAGAAATGACATCTGCTCACCTTGCTCCTCTGTTTCTCCACACATGCTGGGCAGAGCGTGCCCATGACATCCTTAAGTACATCTCCCTATTCACTTAACATCAGTCTATTTCTTCTAGCATATTTCCTAAACAGTTCACGGGAGGAAGTGATCTCCACCCTTTAGGAACTATCTCTGAATACTTCATTTGCTCTACTGTTAGGACTCCGTCTACTTTCCTGCTAGATTTGAAAGATCTGACAAAGCTGACAATGCCTTGTAGAAAACAGCAGCATAAGACCTGCCATCCTCCTTGGACATACAGTCTGCATCCACCTCATTTGTCTCACAGAGTGGTGACACTGCAATAGTATCTTTTAAATAAAATATAACTTACCTATAAATCCTTTTCTTTAGGAGTCCTAACTCCACATTTCATTAGTCAGCTTTACGCATTTGTTTCATGGAAAATATAGCCTAATTTTGTTGATCTTTTTCTCTTCAGCTCCCCTTTAAAATATGCTACATACAATGTTTATCTTTGATCAGACTTATTCAGCAGATAGTCACAGCTTTTGTTTTTAAAAAGTGACCAGAGAATTGGTTTGCTATCAAGCGTTTAGTTAAGATGCTTCATACAGCTCTGTTTTTCTGTACTTCTCTCATTCTCTGCCAACTGGTACCTCAGTCTTATTGGTATCCAATAATAAGCCCGATTACAGCTAGCCCTAGGAGACATGACAAAAAGAGAGTCCTCATCTTGCATTAATTGCTCGTATTGAAACTATGCCACATCTCTCGAAGCTAGATGTTGCTTAGTATCCCTTTGATATGATAATGACATGCTTCTTAGCAGATGAATATGCAAATTAAAAGCAGTAATTTGGTGGCATGCACCTGCTGACACTGCACTACTATGCTTATGTGCTCCTCTGTAACACTGCAGCTACACAAAAGCATCACAGAGGTAAAATTAAATTCTAATGTCGTATATATTAAACAGATGCTTCCACTTTTCTTTGTATATCTACTTTTTTTTTTTTTTAAACAGAATTTGCTATTGGAATCTCAGTTCTCCCTTCATGCAATTAGTGGACATTTGTGTGTCATACACAGAAATGTACTTGGAGCTATTTAAGGGCTCTGTTTTTAAAGAAATGGTTTACACCAACTGCACTCTCAAAGAGATTTTTTTCTCTTCCTAGCAGAGAGGCAAAGGATTTTAATCTTCATGCACAAAAGACCTTCATTCATAAAAGAAATGCATACTTGAACATGGTAGTTTGTGACAGAAAATTTCTGTAGTCAAGACACTGAAGATCCAAACTTTCTGATATCGATTATGAAAATTTTCTAATAGGTTCTATGAATAAGCAATGTGCATTAATCACACAGAGCCAGCTTATGCTCTCAGGTGTGTACTGGAAGTTTTTTTGTATATGATTAAGGTGTTCAACTTGAACACCAGGCTTCTGCCAGGCTGCTCAGGAGCACCGTTAAACTGCAGGTGCTGGCAGGCCCTGGCCAGGAGTGCACGGCTAACCACAGCTCCGTGATCTCACTGGCAGCTGAGAACGCTCACCCCTGAGAGGAGCACTAAATGATCCATTGGAGCCACTCATCAGAAAAAGACTACCATTCCCAGATGAGTAAAGATACAAGTACTCAGACATTACCAAGCTCAGTTAAGCCTCTTTACTATCACTAGGCAACTGAAGGAATTGAACTGATATTTCATCGGAATGCAAAAGACTAAAGGAGGCCAGGAAAAAAAATCATTTCCTATTAATGTATACAACTCAGGAAACACATACTGTGTGTTTTCCAAAACAGAAAAGTAACACAAACTCAACAAACTAGGTAACTTTGGTTTTAAGAGGTTCCTCAGCTCTTTTTTGGGCACATCTACAGCTGAAGGCCTCAATTCCTGCACAGTTCCATGCGACTGGTGTAAGGTGTGCTCATTTTCTGGCAAGTGGGCAGCCCATCTCTTACAGCTTTGTTTACTATGTGCATGTAATCACCATTTGGGTGTTAGAAAGAATGCTCCTCTTGTCTCTTTGATAGAACACGTACATCAGAGAAGTAATATTATTTCTCCTGGTCACATTTTATTGCCTCCAGACTTTAATCCCACTTACTTTATTACTTAATTTGCTATTTTCATGTCGTCAACGTAAAATAATTTTTAATTTAATAACTCTACTTGATCCCTGCCATTAATTAGCACGAATTTTGTTTAAAGCCACCACTGTTCATATAACATACATACTAATTTCTTCCTGAACAAGACTGCAAGACAGACTGAAAATATGAGGAATTTAAATGGGAAAGAAATTGTGTGCTTGAGATGCACACACTAAATGACAGTTACAAAATTAGCAAACTTTTTATGCACATGACAGGGGTCTGCTTGTGTCAATACTGACATTATCACTGGGCAGTGAGGCTTCTTTTTCGTCCTCACAAGAGAAACACATGGTATCAGATTTCTATGATATAGACTAGAGTAAAACAACCTCACACAAAACAAGGCAGTTCATACAGAAAAACAAATGAGATTCAAGAATAAAAGAACTTGTGCTAAAATAGATCAAGAAGACAATCTGAAAATAAAAGAATTTAGTAAAACATACAGTTTTCTGGACAATGTTTAGATGTGAAGGGTCAAACTCTGTACTGATTTATGCTGGATGCAGCCATGCTAACATGAATGCATCTACATAAGGCTTCATATAAACAGTAAACAAACTGTTGACCACATTAGATAAGCAGAAATATATACATGTGTTCAGATGCACCTATACAGAGCTGTGCACCTGTGACAGAAGTAACGAAGGCCTAATAATGGGAAATTCTCCTAAGGACATTAGACCTTTTTCTCTGTGAAATACTAGGTTCCTTCTCCCTTTAGAATTTTGAGAGTTTTATCCAGAAAAATCTTACTCTTACATACACTGTGTCAAGTGGTTTCTTCAGATGACTGTTATATATGACTACAGCACTACAATATCTAATCATTATTGTTGACCATTATGTTTCTTTGCTATCCATACATAATTTTCCTTGGTATCACTTCCAAGGTTCTCTCTCCCAACAAATATTCATTTAATGAATCATCTTTCCCATTGTGATTTTTTTTTTTCCCAGCAAGTTTCATTATTCTTGGGTTTTATTTAGTTCTACACCACATCTACATACTGGATTTTTAGTGGTTCATTATGTCTTATATTTTCTATGATTCTATGTGGCTTGTGGTAGCAGTGGCAATGGGTGGATGGTTGGGCTAGATGATCTTGCAGGTTGTTTCCAACCTTGTGATTCTATGATCTACAGTTTTTTTTTTTTTTCCCTACAATATAATTCCATTTTACCTATTTTCAAGTAACAGTGAAGTACGTCTTCAGGTCTTTAAGTAAATTCAATCTTGTTCAAAGTCATTAGTTTCTAACTCCTTATTTCCTTATGATAATGCTTCTTATATTCTTTCTATTGTTCAAGTATTTTTCAATCCTTGTGAGAGCATCCAGATTACTAAATTCAGAAAAGAAATACATCCTGTGACTATAAGTTTTCTGCATAAGATCTGTCACACATAAATTATGTAACCTCAACTTTTCATTCCCTTTAAAGTAGCATACTGCTACCAAAGATGAGCAATTTTTATCTCAAAGAAGGCAAGACAAGAAAACAAACACTGGTATTCAGACAAAGCAAACAAATTAAAAAAATAGGAAAATTCTCTGAAAGTTCTTCCTGGTAGCCTCATTTCCACAGATGATCCTTTGTCTTTTTCTAAAATTGTTTCACATGAGCCCTTCTGCCCCATTCTATGTTGTCAGAGAAGTGTAAAGTGCTTTATATAGAGAGAGAATCTTCCCACAGTAGTTGTGCAGTTGTAGCTATGTCTTACTATCCTTTCAGTGTGTCTGTGTCTACTTCATCCTGAAGATGTGTACAAATACAATAATATCCACTTGCAATCACAAAAGACTGGAAGTTATGCTTTAACATTTATAATTCCTTTTATAAAGCACATGTCGTTAACTCAGCAGCAGGGGGCATTAGAATTAACAGAAACAATATCTAAGCCAAATACCTCATTATGGGAAGGAAAGGCTGCAGTAAGGATGCTGAAATTACAGCTAGCCTTTCACCACAACTAAACACAGCCATGAGACTAACATCATCATCCCTAAAGCCTCAGAAATCATTACTGAAAACATTCCTTATGGATACACCACTTGAAGTAAAGTCTCTGCTACAAAGAGCTTTTAAAGATGCTCCAGGAGGTAAAACTTCAGCTCTGCTGGCACCCAAGGAGAAGTGATCCTCAGAATATCAAGAGTTTTCGTGCAGTTAACAACTTGTCAGCAAAACAGAAGTCTATTAGCAAAGTGGCTGAAGGATTGATTCCCACAAAAATCAATGAGGAAAGACACTACTTTAACAGGCCTGGGACATGATCAGATAGAGTACCAGGTCCCTCAATCATATTCAGAAATAAGCAATTGCTCGGCTCAAACAGTTAACACTGGAGCCCTTTGGCACACTTGTAAAATATTCTGAGACCTCAGCTGTATCCTTCTGCAACAGCTTAGGGTTTCAAGAAAACATATGAAGTCATGTAATAGCAAATCTAAGTCAAAAAGGTGCGCATGTCATGCCACAGTTGAGCATTAGCCAGGCTAGCATCATACCTGCAGTCAAAATTGGGAAAAGGCACTTCTCATTGCTACAAGCACCCAGAAGCCAAAAGTAAACTAACAAAATCTCTTACCTAGAATCAAATTGGAATACTTCTTTAGATGTGTTACTTTGAAGATATTCAACACAATACTTAAATTTGTGGGCCAGTGGGGACAAAGTATACTATTTCATGTGCCTGTAGACAGCTTTGCAGGGCAAACAAAAGTTTAGGTTCCTGTCAGCCAGTAATGGAATTTCACGTTAAGAAAGAATAACTTCAAAATAATCACATGACTTCAGTAGAAATGCTTACGTTACTCAAGAAATCAATCTTTAGAGACTAAGAGCCTTGTAATGTAATAACACTACTTGGTTTCAGCCCCTTATCTGTAGATCTTTTTTGCAGTAAAATGAAAACAGTAAGAATGTCAGATTGCCATTATCTGTCAGGAATTTGAGCAGGAAAACAAAACAGGTTTAGCACAATGATGAACAGTTGTGACAAATCATCAGCATTTTCTCTAAATCCTCATCTCAAAGCAGTTTCATATTTCATCTTTAGTCTCTGCATTCCCTCTTACGTGAAACAAAAATTATCCAGTATTTTGCACTACACTACCTTTGCACAGCTTATATAGCACCTCAAGAATAAGTGAAACAGCTTCACCTTTTTTTGTACACCTCATGTTGACACCAGTCACAGTCTTTGGTTCAAAGCAGTTCATAATAACATCATAATTTTTTTTTTTAATTATCATTATTTTAATAATGTACTTCTGTTTAATAACAGTACTTCTCAAAACTTCAGCCACATTACACTGCTGCTGACCTGGAAACTGAAAAAGGACATAATAGAAGGATCCACAGGGACTGTTGTAAAGTGGAAATCTACAGAACATGAGGTTCTTAAAGGCAGCTTACAATCTATAGAAGAGAGAGGGTACAGCTTCAGCTTTACCTAGTAAGACACCAAGTTTGGGGGTATTAAACGTTAATTTTCTTTTTCATGTAATTTTAGTCCCTGTTGACAAAAAACAAACAAACAAACAAAAAAAACCACTGAAAGAGATGCTTTGCCTCTATAATCCACACTGCCTCAAAAAACATTCTGCTGGAATTTGGGGATTTCTGGCTCCAATGACTTCAGTGTTTTAGCCACAAGTCCACACTGCAGTGCAATTTAACAGTAGCAAATAACTCTCTTAAAGGAAGAAAAGTTCACATGCCTGCACTGCATATCCCTATCATACATCCTTTTATTTCTTCTGCTCCTCATTTGGAATGCACAGAAAGGTCACAGTCTGAACAACAACATTATCTTTTCAGTCAATCTAAGAGTTAGGGCTAGGCTTCAAGAGAAAGTCCTATAGAGAACAGTTGGGATCCCTGGTCCCTCTACTTTACAGCCTTGAGTAAAATATAACAAAAATATCTTTTTATCGACTTAGAAAGAAGAGGAAACCATCAATATTCCGATAGGAGACACAGTGCAGACCTTACCAAGCTCAATGAATTTCTGAACTTCCTTTATCAAAGCAGTAAGGCAGAGAGTTTTTCCCTGTTCTCACACTTTAGCAACTCATTACTGTTCAAACTGTTTTCTTTTGGAATCTAAGAAACTTCTGAATGCAAAACCTTCTAAAACGTCACATTAGAATTTCCATGTAGAGAAGCACAGAAATCTGCTACATTCCTACTTTTACGGTTGCAGTAGCTATGAATACTATGCCTGTTTTTCTTTTTTTTTTTTGTTATGTTGATGTGAGTTGCAAGTGTTTCTACTAAAATAAAAAGAAGCTTCTTTTACAGAAAAAAACTTGCTTGAAGAAGAAAAGGTGTGTTTTCATTATTGCAGTAATAAAACTGAACACCATTTCCCTACGTCACAAGAAATACAAGCATTTTCCACATAAACATACATAATGCTATTCTGTGTGCCTTGATTTTGAAACTACTGGTACCTTACTAACTAACCATACTGACATGAAGTTTGTAACAGTAAACCATACTGCATTAATACCATTAAATATTAATTAATGGCAACAGCTTAGCCTCAGAGCTGTCACCCAGAACGCGAATGCACAATGACACACTGCTACTAATTCACTGTCAGTAGCAAAGCTGTACACAAATAATCCTCTAGGCTATTTCTTATCGAAAAAAATGAGAGTAAAAACTGTGTGACCACTCAGTCGACAGCAGAGCGTTTGTCCAACATGATGTCAGATTCTGTTATTCGTCTTTTTTTTTTTTTGGCACCCTTTGCTCAAACTAATTGATGGTGCTTCCGCTGAAATGTCATAGCCTTGTGATTTCTTGTCAGCTTTACTGACCTCTTTTTAGCTTTGAGTTTCACATTTTAAGGAGTGAGAATTAGACAAGCATGCTTCACAGTTTAGCCCACCCACACATCCCTGAGCCAACAATTCTTCAAGTGTGTGGGTTCACCACACATGAGCTCCACCTGACTGATTTTTACCTGGTGCGTGACCTTCAATTGAAAATTCCAACAGCACGCAACTTGTCTTTGGCAAATGAATTGTAAGTACGCCAGCTGCCAGATGTCTTCATTTTAAAACACCTTCAAAACTGCTTTCTGGCATTGATCCATAGGCAAACAAGCTAAGCTGTAGCTCTAATTTCTATTCTGTGTGCAAAAAAGGGGAGGAAACCTAAGATGTGTTGCTTTACATCTCTAAGAACAGTACAAGGCAGTGGGAAAAAAAAACCCAACTCATTACTGATGTGCTACATATTTTCGGGAAGAGTTTTTCCAGTACACAGAGCGTATCCAAAATTTACATAAATATTCACCCTAATGAAATGGTTGCTTGAAGTAACATAGTTCTGAACAAAGGGATTCTCTTTGTACCATGAAAATTAATGCCTGTGCTTCCAAATGTGGCCTAGCCAACCTATTTTGCCTAAGATTTACAAAAACTGCTTGGCAAAACCATTTGAAGGTAGAGATCTTAATTAAATCTGTGCACAAGACTTGAGATCACATGTTTTCAATTACATTTATTCTATTCTGTTTTTCTGGCTGTTTGTTTTCTTTCAGAATCTGAAATTCATCCTTGGACACTGTAAGTTTCAGTGCTATTAGCAGATCTTTAGAACAAATCTGTGCGTATTTGTTTTTTGCTTGGAACTATGACAAACGCATTCTCCTATCATGAAAAATGGCAATTTCCATTTACTTTCCTTTCAATATCTAGATTTGCCATATTCTACATATTGGATCACTCACACAGCCCCAGAGCCTAAAATGATTGAGAATCGCTCCTTCTAGTGCCAAAAAATTCTTGCTGCACACAAAAATCTCTACTTTCTGCCATCAGACCATTAATTACTGGCTCACTGACCAGTGTATACATATACACAGCTTACATGTGATGTGTTTACTTTGGTTCTCTACTGCATTCTTATGGCCTTAATTCTACACATGGTCATAAATAAAAGAGCTAGGACTGAAAATTACAGTGGAAAGACATTAAATAAGATTCAGAGTTGGAAAGCGATGTTTTTTATGGTAATTAACAGCACTGACCATCACAATAACAAATGCATTTTTTAAGAAGTTTAGCACACGTGGGTTTTGAACCCTAGCTGACATTGCAATAAAGTCCACTTCAGTACATACAAGGAGCTGCCATCTATGGCCAACCAAAGAGAAATGCAGAGAAACATAACAGACGAAGTGGCACTCTCTGCTGGAACTCATACGATGATAGCACATAAATGACAAAATACCTTTGCCATGCCTCTATTTCCCTTCAGTCAAGAAGCTGTAGATATGCTAAATGAAAAACAAACAAACAAAAAACAAAACAAGGTATGGAACTTCATGTACACAACACCTTGAAATACTCCAGCTACTGCAGAGAAAGAAATCTCTTTCACAGATCAGCAATCTACTAAATGCACATAGTATGAATGAGTATCTCAAAGCAACTTCTGAGATGCAGAAAACAGTATTTTGAAGACCAGGTGGGTGGTTTTGGTGACCAGCATCACCATCTTGAACTTCTGCTTCTAGATGAAAAAATTATGTTCCCTTAAATCCAAGTTGAATCACCATGCTCCTCCTTCTTTGGAATTTGAAAATAAAACAAAGCAAAATGTCATTTTTTCCCCTGATTTTGATAAGGAACATCCTCTTCCGCCCAAGACCAGAAAGGGAGAGAATATTACTGTAAGAGAAATATTTCAGAAGCACCCACAACTTCACCCACTAATTGTGGAAGACCAGGATGTTCCTGAAGAAAGACTTCATAGTTCTTGTAGTCATATGATCCCAACAAGAACTTTTTTTTTTTTTTTGAAGTGTTACTGTAAAAATAACTCCTTATGCATAAAGTTGGTGTGAACTCAGTATGGTTTCCCCTTTTTCCCCTTACCTTAGTGTCTTTTCTGAGATAACTTGAAAAATTCATGACGGTTATGGGTCATTTTAGGAAGTTCTTTACAGAGAGAGTGGTGAGGTACTGGAACAGCTGCCCAGAGAGGTTGTGGATGTCCCATCCATGGAGGTGTTCAAGGCCAGATTGGATAGGGCCCTGGGCAGCCTGGTCTGGTATTAAATGGGGAGGTTGGTGGTCCTGCATGTGGCAGGGGGGTTGGAGATTCATGATCCTTGAGGTCCCTTCCAATCCTGGCCATTCTGTGATTCTGTGATTTTAGAGTGTATGTATATACAAATATATAAAATACACACAAATATATATAAATATATGAATATTTACTCACTTCACTTTTTCTCTGCAGATGCTGGAGCTTTTGGTGTCATCTCATTTGAGAGACTGCCAGTCCTACAGCTGTGCCCATAATGGCCTCTATCAAAGTCACTTTCTTCTGGAAGTAGAATAGAGAATGTCCTTTATGCCTTATGCTTCTTCTTTGACTGGTCTCTACAGAGGACTGCCAACAGAAAATCCTGGAAACCTCTGGACAGGATAGGTTGCCTGTAGAAGCCATTGCTTTATTTAGGGAAAGAAAGGCTGGCCAAAACTATGTGTACTTATATGGCCTTCACATATTCTTCATTTCCTGCTGTCTAACCTCATATTCATATTTAAATTCTATTCCTGATTAGAAAATTCCAAAAGTTAACAAACTACACAAAAGAACACTATATGGAGAATTTAAGAAAAATTACTGCCTTGCTAAGTGCAAATATATATACATATATATTTATCATTATTCATATACACTTGCTTATCCCAGCTACTTTTCTAAGCATTTGATCCTAGAAACACCTCAAGGATCCAAAATATTTTCTATGTTAAAAAGCAGCTCTTTCCCAGCCAGTTTCCAAAGAATGGGACCTCATCACCTACTACATTATCTTTCTCCAGTTTATCAGATATTACAGTTAACGTATCTATCCATAACAAAAAGAGACAAAAGCATAAGATGATGTAATGAAATGAGTGGTCAAATTCACAATGGATGTAAATCAGCATAGTTCCACATAAGGCAATGGAAGTAGTCTGATTTACTCCATTGAACAATTAATATCTCACAGATGATTACAATTCGAAAGCACAGTTGAACAAATGCTGCCACACAACCTTTCACAGAACGCAGGCAGCTATTTCAGAAATGTTTTGGCTTACATTCAGATTATACTTGAAAATACTAATACCTATTACAAAGCCTAACCTGTTTAACAACACCCATGAGCCTACTTTGTCAGCAGAGCAGCCTTACAGGAATACCTCAGCAGATAAGCAAACTGTTCTTGAAGTTCTGTATGTGCTGGCACACTCCTTTTCATTTAATGAAAATAAATCCAGCTCTAACAAGAATCAGGTATAACCTTGTCAGTGGTCAACAACAGACAAAAATGTTTGTTTTTATTTTTCCACATAATTGTTCTTCATCACTGTGTCTCTATGATGACTTGAGAATGGCTGAAGGCAATACGCTGCTACAACTAGCTAATATGAACCTCTTATTCTTATGATTTTTTAGAAATCAAAATCAAGAATAATATTATAATAATACTGTGTATATATATTTACAAAAAGATATTCTAAAACAATCCACACTTAATTTCCAAGTTTATTTCCTGATCTTTGTCTGAATAAAAAACACGTTTTCCTTCTCTTGGTTATATTTATACATACCAGTTATACTTCCTTCCTTCAGCCCCTTTGCTTTTTCACTGCCATCCCCACTACTGATGGAATCCTGCATTCTTACACTTTTCCTGCAGCAAGACTGCAGTCAATATCTAAAATGTACATTTTATGTATCTGCCAACTGAGCAATAAGTCATCCATTTTCAGGTAGATAAAACACATTTGTAAGACACATAGCTTGAACAACTCACATAGTACACTACCTTGTCAAAAGTAATCATACATGCTTTCTTAAAATCATAAATAAAATGAGAGCCCTAAAAGCTGAGTTTGAACCTTTGTCTACTAATGCTTTCTCACTGCTTGCCCGTGAAGATGGTCAACCAAAGCAAAACTTCTGTCATGATCTATTAATAGAGAATAAGGATTAATGAAGGATTATGTCATAATGAGTCTGCCTGCAGAGTTGTTTCAGTTCTTGTCCTTTACTGCCAAAATACAGTTCTCATTTCCAACAAACAAAGTCTATCTGAGAGAAAGCACAGAGCTCCTTTAGAACTGGAAAGTCCTGTGCATAATAATGAATGACTAACTCTTCTTTTGCCGAAGCGCTTCAGCACTTTCAATGTCATAGGTCAAGGCAGTGATTCAGAGAGGGCCTGATCCTTATCTAAGCTTTTGCAACAAAATTAGAATGTGTTGTAGCCTTATTAAAGAAATGTTTGTTCCTCCATCACTGAAATGAAAAGAAAGCAGCTCAATGCAGTTTTGCAAATCACAGCAATACAGTGCTCAAGTTAACTGCTTTATTACAAATATTTAATTATTCTGTACGTTAAAGATCCTACCTTCATAAGACAAAATAAATAGTTTGCTTGATAATTGTTTTGGATCTGCACGTGCATCAGAGGGCATTTTAATAAACAGACTGACACCAATAGCCTTCATGTTGAAAATGTTACCAAAAAATCATACTTTTGCCAAACTACTTCAACAAGAGGAATAATAAAAAATGAAAAGGATTTTTTTCCCAAAATTAATATTCCTTAACATTTAAACACACAATCCCCCACATGTTCTCAACAGATATTGTATAAAGAGAATTTACATTCATAATAAAGTTGGTCACATTATACACAGTATTACTGTTGCAGTAATTATCTGTATGATGAAGAAGCATTTTTTCTCTAAGTTTTAACTGCAAAACTCTTCATGGTTGAATTTAACTGTGCTAAGAAAATCTGTCTACACAATCTGCTTTTCTTTAAAGCATTTAAGACAGTAGGGAAGGCTATTTTTAAATATACGGTAATGATTTAAATAATTAATTAGAAGGCAGGTAACACAAAGTAAAAAATGAGTGAAAAAATGAGACCATTACATTACTCACTGAAGAGAGAACGGGCAAATTGAAATTCGATTTTTGTTAGATTAGCTACAGCAAAACAAAAGAAAAATGTAAATAAAGTTACACCTCATCTAAGTTGAATGTCGAATAAAATGCAAGCAGAGAGTATATTAGCACTGAAAAGCAGAATACTAATCTCTAAAATTAGAAGACTGATCAACTGGGATATGCATCAGAGATATTCATCAAAGCCTTGCAACAGCCTATCTCCATTTACTGTTTAGATACAGCTAATCTACATCATTAAATTGACCATTCAGTAACTGAAAATCTGCCATGTAGGTCCCGACTTTTCATAGAGGCTTTTAAATATGTATTCGGTAACTACAAAGTACTGAATATATTTTCAGTCTTTTTATACTAAGATTTACAACTAATGACCTTAAGCAATGTCATGCATGTAAAACAAAATTATGAGACCACCCTGGTTTGAGCAGAATTAAGGTATAGAATCATACTTCATTCTCATTCAAATTTAGTAGGATAGAACAAAAAAAATAAAAATCCATAGTAATATAGCTAAACCTATTTCATAGTTTTACTTTGTAAAACATGCCTCTTCACTTGTATTTTGCTATTACAGGCTCAATATAAGTAGACAATTATCTAAGCTTAATGCCAAGAATGATAATGCATTGAGCACATGCAAAATCCTTGTGCAACATCAACTACAGCCTGCAGGGATAAAACATTTATCAGTTGCTCCTTAGAGCACTAGTGGCTTGAAAATTTGGCTGCCCATGCCGACATTTAGTGAAATCATAGTTTTAGCTTCATTCAGAACCCAACACAGCGAAGCCTGATACCAGGATGACTCTGCTGGCAGTCTGCCTCCCCGTACCCACATGCACTGCAGGCTACTTTCTGTCCCACTACTTTCCATGAAAGAAGTCCTTTTACTTGACTGCAGTAGTTGGCACAGTGCCCCTTTCATGGACCAAACTAATCGTCATCTTGGATGTAACAAATTAGTACATTCTCAGAATAATAATAAGCATGGACATGAAAACACTATTGTTTTTACTTGGAAATGAAGTAACTACATTTTAGCTGGGTGACTTTTTCAGATCAGCACTGCAGGCAAAAATAAATCTTATAAAAAGAATGGACAATTACAGGAGATATGAGACACAGCTTTTGCTGTGGGTTCAGAATCAAAGAGCTGCTTCTCGTGCTGCCTGAAGAATGCACTGTAAATAAAATCGTGAATATCGAATGATTTATTCACTTCAAAAAGAAATGGCTTTGGATAGTGCTACTTGGTTTACAACTAATATTTTGCCTGTAAAGTACAGAAATGCTTAAAAAGGCTCTATTAATATTAAAATTAAATACTTTACAAAATATATTGAAAACACAAAATACAGAGTAATGCAAGAACTCGGATCAGGCCAAACATGGAATAAAGTTGTGTACTTTCGAAATGTAAAATAAAGTTTAGTCTTGTGATGCATATCTCTAACTAAAAATAATATTCATAAATCACAGCACACTTGCCGTTTCACCTGAGCACTCTGCATTTTTGCTAAGGCCATGCACACTTAATCACACACCATCTTTTAAAATCAGCATCGCAGATCAGATTTGGTGATGCCTTTTTAAAGAGCTGATAAAGTAAATTCTCCTCATTGTTCTCAGCACAGATATCCTAGGCCAAGTTCTTAGAAAAGTACGAATAATTAGAACTTTCCTGTACCACAGCCCAGTACAGTAAGAGCTTTCTTGCCAAACTATGATATGGAACATTAACAGGGATTTGAATGCAAGTACCTCCTTTACTGTGTAACTCCTTAGAAGCAGATAAGACTAAATTAGTGTGAAGTGCCAACAAGTATGAAAGATTAAAACAAATATCTCTGTAAATAAGCTCAATATGTTTCCATTTCATATCACGTTCAGCCTGTGATATAAAGTTCCAATATGTATCACATACATGTGAAAAATACTGAGTTGGAAACATTTTAAATAATCCAAGGTATTTTATGTGAAAATGTAACAGTTTTGCTAAACTTTCTGGTTCAAATGAGTCCAAGAATATCTCATTATAAATGGAGACAGTCCTGAAAAAGCAATCAAGCATGACTAAAAAGATCACTCTTTTACACAAAAAAATAGCCTTCTTATTTTACCCTTTGTTGGAAAGACATTTGGCCAGCCACAGGGGAAATACATAATCTACTTTTATATTCAAATAATATATTTCAAAATTCTATGCATACAAGGACCCTAAAACAATTCTGGGTGGAATACATGAGACATGGGTTTATGTCAATTCAGTAATAACTGAATTGCTGACATGGGCTGACAATTACTGGGGGGTTGTTTGTTTGTTTCTGTTACTTTAAAGCATGCATATGAGGATTCTGTCCATTAATTATTTCTGTTCCAACTCTGAAGTAAAATACCAATAGAAAGACATTGCAGTAAAACATCCAGGGAGATCCTGGCTAGAGAAACAAGTATCTCTTATGAGCAGTATGCAGATTTTCACAGAGATGTTGATTTTTAGAGTTACATTAATCTGAAGCTAAATTTTGATACAAGAAGCATTCTGCCACAATTCATATATTCATAAAAGATATTCAAAGAAGAGAATTTGTAGCTAATCTCTTTCAGAATTTCAGGGGATAATGAATCAGCATCTTAATTTTTAGGGACATTAATATGTCATTGGTTCTGCAAGAAAACTGCTTTTCAAGGCAAAACTGCCAGGGTAAGAGTCAGGGAGGAGAGATGCAATTGATGTTTTTCACTTTACTTTAAACAAGACAACTGTTATTCAGTTTCTCAATGCCCAGGATTATGAAGATCAGAGTTCTACACACCCCAGAAGAGAAAAGCTTAGAGCAATTACAGTTCCCTTCTAAGTGCTGTAGCACTCGCTGTTGGTTTTCAACAAATAAGCAGTCTACACACATCTCTACTGCTTCATAGCTGCGTGAGGTTCGTGCTCCTAAAACTCACCGATATCAAAAAGAAACAGGGAATTGAATTGACAAAACACCACCATCTTAAGCCCTGAATTTTATCACGTATGAAAAGTTGAAATTTTTTCACATATTAGCTGGATACGTTCCCCTTATGCCTTTGCAGAGAAACAGGGAAGTTACAATATCAGGGCAAAGGACTGAGGAGTGAAATGTCAGTGTGACTTGCACATTCATTGCTTCCTCTGGACCCTTTCAGCTTATACAGCAGAACAGGATGAATATTTGTGCTAACTACACATTTCAGCACAAAGAACCCAATTCAGAGAAAAAAAAATCTCATGCCATCTATGGCGTCTGTGCACTTTAGAAAATACAATTATAAATGGTTTATTCATTCGCAGGGAAGAGCCTCTATGGGCGTTGTGCAAGCGACCTGCCCTGCTGGGTTTGATGAACCCGATCCAAAAAGCAGCGATGGCATGGGCCTAACTTGCACTGACTTTGTTTACCCCCCCCAGACACTTCATGTATTGAAGCATGGGCTGTGTGACCAAGTTGGAACACGCGATACGGAACTGCACTTTAAAACTGGTACTGAGGGTTAAACAGCATAAACACCCGAGCTGAAGGTGCACGGCTGGATGGACAAGTCAGAATGAAGGTAAATTTACTGAAAACCATCCTTGCATTTTTTGCAATTACTGTTTTTAAATAGCAGTTACTGGTTTAGGAAAACAACTCTGTATGGATCCTACTTGCACGTACAAAATGCTGTATTTATGACTCCTTATCTATTTGTGTATTCTACAAGCACTGAAAATCTCTCACAAATGCTCCTAAAAAAGAAAACAGATATAGCTGTACGTCCACAGCAGTTAATAGAACAGACAGCTAATTAATTATGTACTTATGCGCGCAACCAGCTATTCACGCAAATTATACAAGCAGTTGAGTACACACTTGGTGCACACAGACACTTAATTGCCCAGAGTGCTGCAAGTCTTACCCAAGATTAAACATGTCATACCTAGCAGTTACTGTGATCTAGATCCTCCGGACCTGTAGATGAGTTTCCACCTACCAGCAAGGCGAGCCTACCAGCAGCATTCAGAACAACCTTTTGAATTAATGCAGGTGCACAATACCGAAGAAACAAGGGGGGCTTTTTTTGTTTTTTGTTTTTAATAAAAGTCTAACAGAAATTATTTCTATTATACCCAAAGGAAAACTGGCTTGGCTTTTTTATGTCTTAAGTACCATTTGTAGACTTACAATGCACAAAATGCAAAAAAAATGTGAGGGACAAAAAATTAAAATGTCTTTCTATGATTATGTAACAGTGCAGCTCTCCCTCCTTGCCACTATTTCACTGGTGCATTTGAAGTGCTATAAAAAGGTACTGTTTGAAGCCCTGCATAATTTCTTCCTGATGACGCCATTTGTTTCTGCAGGGCTAGAGGAAGAGCTGCTCCATGTGCCCCCTCCTGGCTGCGGCCCCACTGCAGCCTCCAACCAGGGACAAGGATGACCACCACCATTTTCAATGTACTCACAATAACATAAAACAAAATGATTTTCAGGACAAAAACGTCAATGTTCACAGTTTTAGAAGGAATGTGTTAGAATAAAGGCAAGTGGAAATTCTCATTGAAAGATCTATAAAGTTTGATACATTTAAAAGGACCGTTTTCACTTGCATCATATTAGCAGTTAGATTCAGTGCAGGACACATTGTTAAATCAGTACCAATTCTACCTCATAACTACAAAAGAAAAAAGCTCCCATTATTATTAATAAACACCAGCATTTGGAAGCACAGTTTAATGTAGACATCTGAGAGTCACCAGATGGAAGCAATAAGTCTAACACCATATATAACTTTGGGGGTAATTGCTCAAGGACAATAATTACATTGCTCTTTTTTGTAATGACTGTAGACTTGATACTTGAGATACAATAGTTTTACATGAAAATGTAAACTTCACATGCTTAGCTTGTATTTTCATCTTTACTCTTTAAATAAATGAGGCAAATCTAAACCAAAGCCAGAATATTTTATGACTATTTTGAGAAAAATATCTCATTTAGATGAAAAGAATTGGAAAGTTCACCAGACAGTCAGAAACAAGGTTATTATTCCTTTGCTACCGGGAAGTGAATCCCCAGCATCCGGAATGTGAAACAGAAGAAAGCCGTAGGACTGAGGAAAAGAAGAGGACATGAAGTAGAATCACAAAAGGCTGATAAAGGGAAGGAGACTTGTGTACACCTTGATATGGAATGGAAGAGTATATTTTCTCTTTTTCTTGACCTCCATAAAAGAAAACCCAGTTCAACCTGTGTAATCCAAAGGATGAGAGTTAAATCTAATGTAATTAATTGAAATTATTTTATTTGCAACTGTAATTTTGCTCCGAGCCTTTTTCTAGTGCTGAAGTCTAGCCCTAATGAACAATCCTTCTAACTGGTTTTGGCAATAAGGGATATGTGCATACCTTTGAATTTTATATCAGATATAATTGCCACAATGTTTAAACCCCTTATATGCAGGGGTCTTACTAGAAAATATTTAATTCTTGACTTTTCTGGTAACCCAAGTTTGTCTTCCTCTCACCCAAGTACCGCCAGAGGAACAAGTACTAGCACTCCACTGAGTGTATGAGGAAAACAACAGTTTTTTCCATACCAAAAGAAATTGACTTCTAGCTACTCAGAGACATAAAATATCCAAAACTGTAGACTTACAAAGTACGAATAAAAACCTTATGAAATAAAAGCCTTATGAAAACAGTGCCATCACCATAAATATTATTAACTTATGTATCTGTTTGTCAAATAAAAATTCTGTGATGTTATACCTGGCACGCTGAAAGACTGCCACTATCCTTCAGGTCTTGGTTGCTCATGATTAACAGCACCCACATATACAACCAGCTAATCAAGATCTACGTTTTTTTTTTTTCTACAGCATGACAAGGATGAAGAGAATACAGTTAAAATGCTTTACTCTGAAGCCAAGCTTTATGAATAATATTTTTTTGCCAACTTGAACTGTAAAACTTCTCCTTCATCAGTGACCTAATATCTTGACATTTATTCACATTTTCAGATTAATCTAGACAAAGCACAGCAACAAACATACCCTTTTGAAGAAACACTAGCATGATTTCCAGACTCATGAGCTATGAATTGATGGATTCATGCTCACTTTTTACACTCCATGTTGCACACAACTGACTATATTTTGTGATGGAGCAGCTTCAGGCTCCTCTCCTGCTTCAGGATCCCAGATGCTAGAGCTGATCCTATGAACCATCACACTGGTATTTGAGATGCCTGAACAGGGAAGAGGCCTTGTGTTGCACAACAGTGGAGGGACGAGGTATTCAGCAGAGCAATTTGTGCCCAGAAGCCACCTCAGTAAGGCTCCCCAGCTGGGTGCACCCCTTACATGGTACGTGATAGCTTGGTCTAACACCCAGACATAACACACGATCCACATATGAATTCCTGTATAATGTAATGGAGACAGGAAGAGGTCAAGAGATTTTCTGCAAAGTTTAGATTCGAGAGCTCTTTTTCTTCTTGAAGAAATGGAAATTAGGTATTAAAGTAGTAGAGAAGATACACCACTCCTTCCCTTCTCATTATCGCATGGCTCAGAGCAGCCACATGATTACTCTATCTATGGCCCTAGCACAAAATCCCTCTTGGAACTCAAACATAACTATTTCAGTAAATATTACACCAGCTGTAATGACAAAACATGAGAAGAAATTCTACAATCTTTTTCTCCAGTTATTTTTCTGTATAAAATAACGTAAAATGAGGGAACAATACCACTCCTACCAACTTTATACCCATTTGTAATTTCCCCCCTCAAATTTCAGAAAATCATTCTCCAGATGCCAAGCACTGCATAGGGCTACAGAAGGTCTAGGTGTCTGCATATCCCTCCAAGTAAAATGAATTTGCAATTGAAATTGACATTTTTAATTCTCTAATAGGTTGCTGGGATATTATCAGTATTCTTCCTCATTTAAAATTAAAAGCCGGCAAGCTCACAGAAACACTACCTGCTCATACGCACTGAGACCATGTCTGATGTGTTTCTACTCCAGGGCAGAAAAGAACTGACTTTCAAAATCTTGCCTGCATTGATGAGAGGTCAGGGAGTCTTCACCCCAGTGCAGACATATTAGCAGAACGTATAAGAGGAAATGATTTTGGCACAAACTGCTGATAAGATTTTATCAGTATTCTCCATTGCTAATGTATGTTATCAGCCTTTGATTAAAAAAAAAAAAAAAAAAGACACGTAGAAACTATTTTGTTTGTTTGTTTTAAGAGCAAACACAGTAGTTTAACCATCCACTCCTTCACTAAGTGGACACACAGCCACATTTAAAATAGAAATCTAAGAAAATCTTAGTAGCACTTTTCTGTGCTTATAACTGTAGGAAATATTGCAATAAGTTTTCATGGAGTGTGAATATTTAAAAAAAAAAGCAAACAAACTCACTTTATGTTGCCTGTGCTGACTCATCTGGTTGACTTGGCATATTCTCCTTATCAGCTGCAAGAAACAGAGAAACCAAAAATTAGTGGCTGGTCTTCTGGTCAGAGAATGGTTATACAAACTGCCTCCTTGCAACAACAAATTGTACTTGTTTCATATCTTTCATAGAAAGGTCTCAACGTAACAGATTACAGTTACACCTCATCCTTCCTAAGTAGCAGTGAATCAGCAAATGCTCAGCAACCTTGGAAAAAAAACCTCTTTACAGGTTACTTACAGAAAAAACCTCTTT
The DNA here is from genome assembly GCF_987193195.1 of Phasianus colchicus. Lineage (NCBI taxonomy): Eukaryota > Metazoa > Chordata > Aves > Galliformes > Phasianidae > Phasianus > Phasianus colchicus. The sequence goes on along the minus strand of NC_143445.1, from coordinate 24,423,281 downwards.
ACAGGTTACTTTCCTTTTCTGACACTTTAGGTACAGTCTTCTGATGGAGGAAGAAGGAAAGTTCACATTTCTCACAAATTTAGGATATCTTCAGATATTAGTGTTAGTTGGAAAAAATTCTTAACTCTTATGTTAAGGATAATTAATTCTTCTTTTCCTCCTTCCTGATTTTCCATCAGTACCACCCATTTAGTAACACATAATTCCATGCCTTTCTTCTTTTGACTATCACTGCTGCGACACTGAAGAGAATGAGCGAGGGGAGGAGTGAAGTAAAAAGGGTGGGGAATCAAAAGGGAGGGTTTGGATGGGGAAGAAAGAGATGAAGAACAAGTGGAGGTCAAGCAAAGGAAAAAAAGCAGGAGAAGGAATGAAAAAGCAAGAAAAGTGACTTCTGGGAGACTTGAAAATGTTCTGCAGAAGTGACTAGTAATACACCCGTTAGTCTTTCCATTTACATACGACACCTTCTACCTCCAGTAGGCTGAAGGTGCTTCAGGATAGCAATATTTTGTCTCAGGACTTTTATTTATATCCTCATGTCTGGACAGGACAGCAAACCACTGTACAGAATCTACCAGAGCTGGGCTCCAGTTCTTATATCGGGCCTATGCAAACACATTTTGTTCCCCTGTATTACTGCAAACACCTGATGATGGGATGAGCATCCAGGGCCATGCAGGACTCCCTGGTAACAGAGAACCAGAGCTGTTTGCCTGCGAGCAGCAGCCAAGTGCTCAGCTCCTGCTCATCTCCTGCATAGATCTCTAGGCTCACCTGTGGCCTGGGCCACCATCCTCCGGCACAAATGGCACTTTGCAAAGATAACATATTTTTTAGATCACAGAAGACAAAGGCCCAACCCTGCTCACGGCCAAGGAAGAGAGATTGTCTGTTTCACATTAAATGCTAAGAAGTTAGAAGAAAAAAGATGGATTTGTGCTGACACAATAAATGACTGCTGAAATATTTCTTTCCTTTTCATGATTTTCTTACGCCCTAACTGAAGCATTAGGGAAAATATCTCAGGAGTGTCTTGCAATTTTCAGCCTTATTTATGCAAATTGACAAAAATTGCATCCAGTCAACAGCTCTGCATCAGCTTATGGTAATTAAAAAAATCCAGCCTTTAGTGTCTGATTTGAACACTCCACTGGCCTTCTTGTGAAGTTGAACACTGTCGAAAATGCAGGCAATGAATATTACATATCGGGCTTTCCAGACTGATAGACATATAAAAAATTTTTTTTGCTATTCATCTCTGATAAGGTGGAGATAACCCTAGATGACTGAATCAAGAACTGTATATTCATGGGATAACACCTGTAGCATGGGATCCCTCATCCCTGACAGCCTGGGCTACGTGCACTGTAACCCACTGCCACTGGTATGTTGCTTTCATCCTTTGTGTCCAAAAACTCATCACTGTGGACAGATCACAGTTCTACAATACTGGCTTGATTTTTCTCTGCTAGCCTTAAGGTGGCATATACAAATAGGCATTTTGGAATTCTTTAAAGTGGTTCACAACACATGTTACTGACCATATGGTATGTATTCTGCACAGCCTCATTGACCTGTTCGGAAAGACCTCTGCCTACACTGAAAGATGTTTAGGATGGAACTTGGCAGATCCAGACTGAACGCCCCAAGCCTCTGAAAAGCAGTGCCAGGCTCTGGGTGGGGATGTTTGTGGATGGCTCCTTCTGTGGCTCAGCATGGAAGTTGAGTGGAAAATGCATCTAGGGGTCACTGGTCAGTGCATCTACTCTTTAAAAAGAGAAAATTAGAAGCCCTCACTTTTTAAATAGACTGCGGGTATTGTTCAGAACTTGATCTTTTGGGATAATCTACAGGTCCAGCAGATCTATACATACACAGATTAAAAAGAAAATCTTTCAACAAATGGCTGTTTTCTCCAGTTGCTTTCTCCAGCTGATAGGACCCAGCAGCAAGACTTACACTTTGTGTCCAGGACAAATAAATAAAGGCTTAAAAATCCTGGTCAATCTGCTTTGCGTCAGCACAGGATACACCATTAAGTGGACAACTCCTTATCCACAAAACTCTGCAAAAACATAGTTAAGTCTTCCCATATCAGACCTAAGCTTCTAATGTCTCTTTCCAAGCGTAATGTAAAACATGCTATAAAAATCCAAAATAAATCTAATGAAAGCAAAGGGATGCATCAACACTCCTGAGTTTCAAAACACTTCTCATTCCTAATCTATGCTTGAGCCAATGGCTTATTTTTAAAAGCAAGTCAACAAATAGCTTTCTTACTGATTCAAGCTTTACTTATCTCAAAAACAAAACAACAAAAAGAAAAAACCCAACAAACAAACAAAAAAACCCCAAACACCTCAAAACCAAACCAAAGTAAAATCACAACACTTAAAAAATCTAAGTTGTATCTGTAGGTTTTTTTTTCCCTTGGAAAAGGGGAATTAAACTATTAAAGGACACCTTGTTAAGTAATTATATAGCAACATCACTGTGCAATTAAATAGCCATCAGTCCCTGCAGCTGAGAAATTTCAGGTAATTATTCGAAGATAATTTAATAGGAGAATTACTGTATTCAAGAAAGCATTAGCTAGTAATCTACCTCAATTAAAGCAACCAATTAATTTCAGCACCTTGATAATAGTTGCCTTTTGCAAAACTATACTCCCCTACACACACACACACAAATTGTAAATTTTAAAATAATAAAAAATGTGAATTTGGTGCAATTCAGCTTCTATTTCAACAGTTCCAGATCCAGAGAGTTTGGGGTGCTTTTGTTTTACCTTATTTTATCAGTATTTACTAGTTTGGTTTTTCTGTGGGCAAAACTATACCCGCAGCTGTAAGTTAGAATAATGAGGCGTGTGCAGAAAATCTGTATAAAGGGAATAAACATTTGTCTGTTCATACCAAAACGGAGTGCAAAAAGCCACATAATAACTGAAAAAGTGTCTCATTGTGACAACGTGTCTTCAGGAAATTACGGGACTCTCTCACATAGTTGTGCTGCTGCACAGAGCTCTGGAGACAGAAGTCATTAATCACAGAGTTGCAAACAGTGCTTATTGTAACAGATTCTGTGCAAGAACAAAAAATGCACATCCCACCCAGCAGTGTGTTACGCAGCAAAATGTTTTGTCAAGGTCAGAACACACTGGCAGTTTTTTGCTGCAATGGGGAATATCAACAGCTTTCATACTGGTGAGCTTGGGCTCCGTGAATGGCAGCAACACCACCAGAAACATGGAGGCCACGTGGGTAATTTCCAGAGAGGCACAAAAGACAATTAGGGATCCAGATCTTACACAGATTCAGTGGTTGCTGAGGTCCTAAATTCCTTGCATTTCTTTAAAAATCAAAATATGTAACAATCAAGAAACAGTTCCTTTTTTAGAAATATCCTGTCATGCAGATGTTCACTATTTTAATTACCATTTTCTCAACCAGAGAAAACCAGATCTGTATTATGTTTTCTTTCATTTCCTATTTAATTTGTTTTTAAATAGAAAATAAATGATGGTTGCAAATAAAAGAACACCCATGTGATTCAAATCTTTATATATTCTCCATATATGCTGTGGGTTCCCTTCCCTCCCCCTTACACCACAGCAATGTGTTGATGGTAGACTGAATAAGTGCTCTTTTATCTAAGCCTTGAAAATATGCATAAACAAATACAAAACTCAGCCTTGGCAAGACTGATTCATTTAAGAAAAAAGAACAAACTATATAGATGTCTAGAGGTTTTTTTTTTATTTTTTTCCCCATTCTCTTTCATGGGATGAAATGAAGCACAGATGTGAAAATCTCCACAGTCTGGATATGGAATAATCCTAAATTTGCAGTAGTGGCTTTTTTGGAATGAGTCTGGTCTGCACTGTGATTAGAGCCATTACCTGTTAAGTAACTGAAAGTCATGTAAAATCTGTCAGACTGTGGCCCCTGCCCCATGCCTTTGTTCTGCTTTGGTTTTTATGTCAACAGCTTGCCAATGTTCCCCTTACTGACTCATCCATTTAATTCAAGAGTACTCAGCATTACCTGACCCATTAGCACCATCCCAGGATTTGGAGGGTAGACTGCATTTCATTGCTTGTTGTGTGGCTATTTTTAGCCTATCATTATTCCCAGTACTTTTCTACAAAATAATCACTGCAAAACATTTTACTGAGCAAATTCAAATGGCACCAGAACGTCTCCAAACTCTTGACAGACTTGAGGGTGTTTAATATATTCCTGAGCTTTTGTTTGTTACAATATCCTCCTATTTTGCCTTTTTATGACCATCACTGAGTAACCTTTAAGGCAACAGAGAAAGAAAATAATAACAAAAACCCCACAAACAGATCCATTATATGTATCTATTTCAAAATCTGTGTATCACTCTCCACCCTGATAATCAACTAGGCACTTCAGCATATATCTGCCTTAAATCACACTGATTAAAATGGGATTAAACATATATCTAAAGCCAGACTCATCCTTAAGTACCTTGCCTTGTAAGAAAACAAAGATAGGTATTTCACTGACCACTGATTTTTCTCACCTTCTCATCTAGTGGCAGATAGAAGAGCATGTATTAGACAGCACTGGCATAGCCTCTTAAGCCTTTGCAGGTGGTCGTGATCCCTGTGATGGAAAATCTAATTTTTCTTCACTGTTGTAAAGAGGGATGAGAAAGAATATAGCACCACAGAGATTAGGGAAGAACCCTAAAGGGCTCCAATGCAGTCTGCAGGAGCCATGAGCTGAACAGCAGGTATCTTGGGACTCCTGCTCCCCTTTCTCTCAAAAGAGAAAACACAATGGTTTTTCATACCAAGCTAAACAAATAAACACAAAAAACCCCATATATTGACAGGATTAGAATCAGAATTTATCAGGAGGCTGCAACGTAAATTATAAAACCAGAATAAGTAATTGACAATATTTACTATTGAGAGCTACAATTCTCTTGGCATCCAGAGTCAAATTATACAAGCATTAATCCCCCAATCACAAGTTTACTCTCCGAACAATATAATCCAAGTGATTAGAGAAAGTAAAGATTGATCCAGCATAACTGCAAGATACCTAAAGGATTTAATTTGCTCTATTCCAGTACCACTTGCTGTTCTAATTATCATTTCATCCCGAGTTACCTGTAATTTTCTTTTAGTGCCAAAAAAAAAAAGACATACATTTTGTTTTCTTAACATTTAGTAGGAGTCTGCTATTAATCAGTCATTTTTCAACACTTAAAAAGTTGTTTTTAACAGATTTAATACACATTTTATTAATTGATCATTCATAGCAGCATTATCTGCATTGATAATTGATTAAGAAAACATTAAAGAATTTCAGTCTTAAAAGGGACGCCCTAAGAAGCTTCCTCATCATCTGTCAACAGGTCAAATTCACAGGCTCTCAATTAAGCACTCTGACAAATTGGAATCATCGAGATTCTTCCTTATGACTCTATTACTTTATTACCTGTTCTGCATGAGGAAAAAGAACATCAGCTGAGCCCTTACTCAAAGTGAGGTACGTGACTGAGGGATGTGGTAAGCAAATTTGATTTCACCAGGATTCAACACCTGGTGTCTGTTTCCTGTGACTACTTTTAGAAGGCAGGCAAAATGACAGGCTCACCTTTGTATGACTGAAAGCAGAGGTGACATCTTAAATCAGTGACAAACGGTAACACAAAATATCACTCCTCTTTTCACGTAGAAAAAAATCTTCTGAGACACAAGTTTCAAAACTCGGGAGGCATCCTCTAAAACATCTCCCTTCTGCTAAGGCCTGCAGTAGGAAACTCGTCTCTTCCTGCAAGCTGGCAGTTGGAGGGATGGCTGGAAGGGCTGCCAGCGGCTCACCCCAGGGCAGCATGCATGCCCTCCTCATGCAGCAGCAAGTCTAGAGGCCATATACATGAGCAGCTTTCTCAGCATCAAGAAAAAAAGCATAACCACAAGGAAATAATGTTCCATACAGACAGGTCTCATCTTAACCTGTAAATGCTTCATAGCAGCAGCCATCTATGTCTGTCCACAAACCCTTTTGTTCCAATGCTTTGTACCCCAAATTTAAGAAAAAATAAACTTTTTTTAAAAAAATGAGAAAAATTATTACAAAGAGATTAAAGGTGAGGGGAGAAGGAATACGTTAGGTAAGACATGGTTAGCAACAGAGACTTTAATAAGCAGAAGTAGGGAAAGGAAGTTCAATTTAAATTTCTTGCTGAACAGAACAACACTGGCAGTTTACCATCACTAAGATTGGGAATGGTCCCCTGCTAACCCCACAGATGCTCATGCCACCCAGTTCAGTTCTAACACACACTGCAGGGGGAATGTAGTTCACGTATTTAGAGATCTGATCTGAACACTGATTCATCTCAGGATGACGGTGGGATTTTTATTGCAATAGCAGTTGTGAATCTAAGCTTAAGTGAACACCGAACATTCACCTCTGCTTCAATTCTGCCAATCAAGCACATTAAAACAAGTAGCATAAATATTATTATTATTGGAAACAAATTTGTGTATGTTTCCATTATTGTTGTTTATGTCTAAGTCACTATTAAAGTTACTCGTATGAGAAAACCAATTCTACCACATTCATTAACAACAGAACTGGAAAGAGAATAAAATTCAACTTAAAGCAATAATTCCAGGAAAAATATTTTCCTCTTGTGACAAGTTGATAATTGTCTTAAACTATCAAACGATCTATATCCCATGGTGAAAAAGAAATTGGGCATCATCCATTTTATCAGCTACCATCTCCAAGGATCTTAGGATGCTTTTTTAAGAAATGGCAAACAGAAACGAACAGAAAAAGCTCAGCCAAGTTATCAAAAACACTTATATTAAAAAAGCTCTGTAAAATCTAATCCTGACATCAGTAGGTTACAACTTTGCATGTCCCCAGGGCACTAAAATAATACTCTTTAGAACAGCAGGTGGACTATTTTAGACTTCAGCTTTCTAGTTCTAACAAGGCTTTTACATTTTTTTTTCTAGGAATTAAGGATGCTAATCACAACTCCAAATGTGCATTGCTGGGTTGTAAAAATATTAGACCACAAACTGACATGGCAGCAATGCATTATGCTGCTGTGAAGGAGTCCTAAATAGGAGGAAAACTCGAGATTCCAGGCCTGCCATCACAAAGGTCAACATAATTGGCCACATACAGCAAAATCAACCCCCGTGTCTTCTCCTAACCAAGTCGACTGCCAAGGAAACCCTTTCTTCCTACTGGGATAAATGAAGTCTAAAGTAGGAGGAGCAGGAGGCTTGGAAATTTTAGATTTAAAAATGCAAAGAACCCTAAAAAGATGGCAGCCAAATTTATCCTTTATCCTAAAAAATGACATCCAAATTTAACACAAATGACAGTTACAAGTTTGAAGCAAGAAATGCCTAGGATGAAACGTTCACAAAGCCTTGATAACTACATCTGTTATAAATTTTCCTTGGATTCAGAGACCAGTTAGAGCAAAGAACAGAAACGTGCAGTGACTAAGCCCATAACAAGCATAAAGGCCCCTTGACATGACATAACAAACAGGTACAAAAGATTAACAAAGACTAAAGAAAGTTGACTACCTCACCATTAAAATAACATGCACCATGACTTCTTTAGAACTGAGCTTGGACCTCAGTAACTCACCCAAAAAATAACGGATGTGGAAGCAAAACTTGCCTGGAATATTCCCTCTAATCATTTCAGGTCACATAATCAGAACTTTACTGCAGCTAAGGCCAGCATTTTTGCTGATATTTGTCTTGTTGGCAGTAAGAGATCCAGCTACGCTATGAAGTAAATACTTAAGAAACAAATTTCTTCTTAATACTGCTCTATCTGGATGAGTTCTCCATCAAAAACAAAGCTCTCAATTTCTTTGGTTGCCTACAGGCTAGCATGAAAAGAATACTAATCCTATTCAGCATACAGCCTCATCTCAAGAGATAAGTCTTTCACTTTTTTTCAGAGATTTAAGAAAAAACTAACAACATCCACAGACCCCACTATCCTACCAATATTTTGACCTCGGTACTTTTTCAACCACCAGATCCTGGTTTTACCAATAGAAACCCTGAAGTATCACATCCCATGACTCTGAAATCCAAATTAGGAACACTGATACTTCCCTGAGAACTTTGTAAAGCAGCAGTTGTGACAGTATCATCCTGCAAAGGAAGGAGGAAGGATCTCTCCAAAGATGAAGGGAGAAGAATGCTCTTATGCAGCTGGATATGAAGCACTGTCAACAGACACTACATCTGTGAATAGCAGTAGCAAAGCTCTAACCCAGCTATTCCTTAGGCAGAGACGTGAAGAATAAGAAAGCACCCTAAGGAGTTTCTTTTCTCCCACAGCACATTCAAACACTAACAGATTATCTCTGATAAAATAAATCTTGCACTAATTATGAAGAAGATCAGTCACAATGTAAGGACACAGCTAGTTCCCCAACCCCGCTGGTACAATGCAGCTGCCAGCAGGGCAGCATGGTGAGACATAAGATGCCATTCTACAAAAAGGAGATGAGATGTCTTTGGAGTGTTGCTCAAGGCTGTCCTTAACCCCAGAGCTCCTAGCCCAGCCATCCAGATGACCGCTCCATTTCTGAACACCTTTGGAGAATGACCTGTTTGCAAAAAGCTCGACTGTCAAATAGGTTGAACGAAGTACATGGCACAGAAAGCCTATGTATAGTAGGGAGAGAGAGGAAACAAGGAAAGCAATGGAATAAAAACAAGAGCACCACACATTTTATATGCTGAAGAAATAATGTATTTTCCAAATTACGTGCAGACTTGTTTCCATTTTCATATTCTTTACTGTGGTTTTTTTTTTTTTTTGGAAGCTACTGAAAATGAGCGTAAGAGACAAAAAAGTACTTTGCCCTGCAGGAATACAAAAATTGTAAAAGCACAGGCAGCACTACAGAGGAGCAGTGCCATTCACTCACAAAGAATTTTGTGCATGTAGATGGCTGATTAATTGCTGGCCTGCCTAGACGAAGCTGCAACGAGCCAGATACTGTCAGCATGCCATCTGTTACCATGGAAATGCACAATGTTCCTGTTTCTGACAAACCCTTGAATACTGGATAGATTGTGCCATATGTAAATAAGGCAAATTAGTTTTCCTATATCTTCCAGACAAGGTTAGACTAAAAGAAAATATATCTGTTTAAACATACTGTAACCTCCAAGATGAGAGCCGGGTAAATCTTCCTGCTTTTTCCCATAAAAATCTCATTCAAATTGTTGTTAGAATTGAAGCACTGTGGACCAGCATTAAGAAGCATAAAATTAATTCCCAACCAGTAATGTTTACAAAAGCAGTGCTAAAAAGAAAAAATACATATGCTATATGCATACAGCACTCACTATGGTCATTCTATTTTTACTTCCAAATTTTTCTTTCTTTCCTCCTCCCTCCCCTCCATACTGTGGCAGTGTTATTAAAACGTTGTATGCAAAAAAAAAAAAAGAAAAAAAAAAAAGAAAATTTGTATGGTGAGATGTTGTAGTTTGCATCATTTAATCAAAATGTTAGTTTCTTAAGAGACACCATAGTTTTTGAACAAGAAAACATTTCACCTACTAATTTGAATATTGTTACATGTATAGCTGCAGCATATTAACTCTACTTAAATCAGAGGGGTTGCAGAAGCATGCACGTGTAAGGGTCTAATTTAAGGATTTCAGAAGCTAGAGCTGAAGTAGTTGTTCCATGTTATCACGTTCCTATAAAAGATAACAAACTTCCGGGTAAGAAATTTAGAACTTAAGATTTGGTTTAATTATTGGATTCTGCAAATTTGTATAAAACAAAAAGCAAGAAGATAAAAAAGAACAACAAAATACACTTCATGCACTCATTGACAGTAACACATTTTGGGTAGCTATAAACATTAGAACATACTGCCTTGCTGGGCTGAATTCTCCTTGAACGTGACCACTTTGCAAAGCACAGACAACATAATATGGCTTGACACTAAGGCACATCTATTCCCAGAAGTATCAGGATAGTATAAACATCAACCCCAAGAGCATAAAACTGATGGAATTAATACCATACATGATCCCTTTTGCCAGATAATAACATAAAATGAGTTGATAAAAAGGAGCATCTCCACAAATAGACTGGAGCCCTTCTGAACTGTGAAATAAGTGTGAGTCAAAGACATTCTAACACAGTGGACCAGCACACATTAGTCATAGGACCAGAGGAGCAACACAGACTTAAGTCACTCTCGTTATGTGAATGTACTCCATTACTCACATTTTCTATTTTCACTCTATACCTTTATGGGGTAATATAACATTCTGACAGAATAGAGACAACACCATCTAAACTGGGATATGAAAATGTCATAGGTCCCACAACTGTCAATGAGCAACATGGTGAATGCAGGCTTTATGGGTTCTTAAACTGCTTCCTGCCCCTGCCCACAACTTCTTTTTGTGTTTTCTAGCACTGAGATTGATGTACGGTATAACAAAGGCTGAACACTAACTTCACAAAATTAACAGGCAGCTGTGTATGAATATCCACCTGATAAGAGAATTAATCAGTAGCTCCAGTAACAATAAGGTTAACACGTTCATGGTAAACACATCATGTACATTTAATATATTCCTTATACAGTCCATTTATTGATACACAACTTCGCAACATTGTGAAATGTCACTTCTAAAATTGAGCAGCTATTTCTAATATTTGTCAAAACATTATCACTTCTTTTGAGCCTGACTCTACAGTTTCACAGAAGCTTAGAATCCTTAACTATCCAGAACTTCATCAGTGCAACTTCTATTAAATCAAGGTGACTATAAAATAGAGAAAATTTATATGAAACGTATTAGCTATCTTAACTTTATTCTACAAAAAAGAGACCTGTTAAGATTAGTCGCTGCTCTCAACAGCATTCATGGTATCACCTGTGACAGCTGATTCTGTGACACTGGCTTCTTCCCCTAGAAGCGTGTACTGCAGTGCCTTGAAGTTCTGCTCTTCTCCTCAACCCTGAGTCTCCTGAATGCAAGAGCATACAGGGAACGTGACACTCACTGACTTCAATTATGCTGCCTACCTAAGTACAAGGATAAAGTCAAGAATCTGAAGAAGAGAAGATTGATGGGGAGTGTGACTGTGAAGTATCCGTTTCAGAAAAAAAAAAAAAAAATTGTAGTTACAGGAAAACTTCCATATTTTTTCTGCACACCTTCCTAGCAGTCTTACTTACCAAACAGTGCAAAAGCATTCCATGAGAGTCCCTCACATCTAAGCAAACTGACAATAGCATTCTATTTAATCAGCAAGCAGAGCACTGATTTGCCAAACTGAGCAGCTGAATGGTGTGCTATGCCTGCCATGTAATGTTTTGTGAATGTGAGAGCAGAGTACAAACTTTTAAAATATTCTATAACAAAAATGAGTCTACACCACACCAAGTAGGTCATCTTTACCCTGAAAATGAATTAATCCCAAAACAGAAGAGACATTAGTTTATACTTCTGCACGTTCAGTATAAGCAACTTAACCTCTGTGAGCTATTTACATGACATACAAGAAAACTGTTACTTTCAAATCCCCTTTTATTTTTAGTAATTAGGTAAGGTTTTGCAGCAGTAACCAATGAAAATTTGCTTTGTTTAATGTTAACGAGGTCTGGAAAGTCCATACAGAAAGCCAATTCAGGTAAAAGTCAATCACAACCTGGTACATATTTAGCACTTAGCTTTAAGGAATTCATCAAGCACAAGTCACTTGAAGTTGAAAAAAGCTGCTTTGAATGTTATTGCCATTAAAGCCATAAGAAAACTTTTGCCTATAGTAGAGGGAGACTTTATTAATATATTTTAATAGTTTTGTTGAAATATGGACACACAGTGATGAATGTAACTGCAAAAAATGCTTCAAAACTTGCAAATCGCATAGAGATAAGAGCCAAGTGGATGCTAACTAATTGCTAATAATTGCTGGTTGTGTCTAAGATTCCCTACTTGGATGCTGCCAGAAGTTATCCTGACATGGTATGTTTCTCCTGAATTAACAAGTTTTTCTGGTTGATTCTATCAGATGAATTGAGTAAAAGGGCTGGATGAAAGACAAGCTGGCATTTCTGCTGAGCCAATGGACAGACAGGTTACATACTCTTTGGGAGTATATAGTCAGCATGCATCTGATCAGTCGCTTCTCATCCTCCCGATGCTTGGGAGCTCCTACTGGTACTTTCTGCAGCAGCACATTTAAAAGCAGATTCAGGGAGTGGACTTTATTCCTCAACAACATCTATAATTGCAGGAGGTGTGGGTCTGACCTCTGACAAAAGAAAAGGTCCTAATAGCACAAGAGCATTAAATTTTCAGATAGTGTCTCAGTGAGACTGAGTATGGCCATGAAGCACCAGAAGCCAATTTTCTCGTGAGTATAATATTTTCGGTTCCCTCTAATAATGTCTGCTGGAATAAAGATTAGTTCCTGTCAATAGAGCTCCTGGATATTCCCTGCATACAAAGCATCTGATTCAAACTCCCTCATGCTGTTTGATTTGCAGCACTTCCTCTCTGACATTTGGTAATGAGTATCTAAAGACAATCAACTTTCTACACACGGATTTTACAGTGTAACACACATGTATGAAGTCTCACCTCTTTTGACAAAACTACAGTAAAACACTTCAGTGGAAATAAAGTCATGAGAGATCACTCAATTGAAAGAACCAGAAAATACGTTTTGTAACAGATTCAGAAGTGCTGTGCTATAGCACCTGCAGACGAGGAATACAATTTGCGACAACCACCTGGGTGCTGCAGTGTCACATCTGTGTCCCCCGACATCACCTTTACTCCGGAAGTGGTGTTTGACAGATTCTCCTAACAGCAGCTTTTGGTTTGTTTTAAAACATTCATGACTTCCCACTCTTTGGATAATCTGCGCCTTTAGAAGAGGTCAGACGTATCCAAGGGAATCCAAGCAGTATTTGTAGGTTTCTACCACGGTCTGGGGAAAAATACTAACATAACTTCATCAAGTACAGTGTGATGAAGAGTAAGAAAAATTAATTTCAAGATATCACTTCATTTTTTAGCATCTAAATATTGATTCCAGATAAGGTGTTGGTCTACTGAATCTAATTTTGTTTTTGCAGTTTTGTTACAGAGAGAACACGGGGACAGAAGCAAAGCTTTATTGTCCAATGCTGGGATAAGGCAATAAAGAAAGTCTTTGAGGACTCAGTTGTTCCCAGCTGTGTTTTCCATTATGTTTTTGTTACTCTTGTAATTAAGCAATAACCTTTGTGATTTGAGGTAAGGAATCCCACTTAGATATTTCCAAAAATGAATGTGAATTCTCCCACATTCAAGTCTGCTGGGAGTAAGTTCAGTCAATGGTTTTCAGTGTTCCCAAGTTACCTCCGAAAACTTCACATTCTTTCGGAACTCCATGAATGTCCTCTACCACAGCTTTGTACAAAATTAAGCCAACTAAAATTAATACACAGTATGCACACAGAAGCATATATTATTTCTCCGCTGCTCCATGAAGAGGACAGTGAAGAACACATGACAACTGCTCGGGAAGATCTACTTGGAAATAATATCTACCTAACTGAGCTAAGTCTGCTATGTCCTTCTTGGTATCATCAGGAAAAGACAAAGAGGAAGCAGAATGGAAAATTTTCTCATATTTGATTCTCATATTCTCACTCATGTGAGGCTATACACACTAGGCTATAAACATATCTACCCTCAAATTCACATTAACACCATCTTTTTATTTTTTTAATCTGTTGCATGACAGCATCTAAACGATAAAATACGAAAAACTAAAAAGGCTTAATTGAAACCTAAATGGTTATCCACAGTCAGCATAAGTCATTTTAGTGTTTGTAGAGTGATGTCAGTTCTTATCTGCAGAGTATTTAACACTATTTGACACATCAAGGCAAGTATGACATCAAAAATACACAACTCCCTTCTTCAAGCACGCAGTAAGAACCTTTCAGAGATAAGCTAACCACAACGTTGATAGAACTTACTAGTCAGATCCCTCTACTCATTACTTTGAATTATTCCCCACCAAGGCATTGTCACAAGGCTGCATATACATACTGTCATAAAAGTATATTCCAAGTTACTTTTTATTTTGTGACCTTTTTTTAAAGTATTCAGGACTTTTAATAAGTAAAGCATCTGACAGTACCAGTAAACACTACTATTAACCAAACAGCTCTAAATATCAATAAATACTAGAAAAATATAAGTTATGACTGTTTCTATTTAATCATGAAATTTTCATTTTATGCCTCAAAAATAATTACATTCAATCAATATTAGGGGTTCAGTAGAGAGAAAAAAAAAAAGCAAGAAAACTCCAAGATTTAAACCCTTCCCCCTCCCGGAACAGCAAATAATTCCTCTAGCAAGAGAATGATGTACAACTTTGTCTCAATTTCGTTTTGTAAGAAATAAAAACATCTCCTAGAATGCAATAAAGTTATTTTTAATTCATCTGAAAATGAGCAGCAGGAACATTTGATACAATTTAAGAGAACTTCAGTAGTCATTTCCTTAAAAGAGCTTTTACCTTTAGCTAACAGCACTTTAACATTTACAGTATTATCCCTACATTATTCCTGATGGTAGTCATAGTGAGCCCTCATACACGAAGGTTTCTTTTGAAACTCACATAGATTAAATTGACTATACTCACCTGGTCAGTCGAGTAAAACAATATTGCTATTGAATACATTTTCCATTGTGACTCCAATTTTGTTCCACCTGTTTCTGACCTCTAGTATGATTCTGGCAAATCACCTCCTCTGTTCTCCCACGCTTACTGAGATTATAAACTCCTAGGAGTGGGGCATCTCTTCTTTTTGTACAGTGGGCAGTATAATCAGGCTCCAACCACACAGCACAGACATCTCAGTAACTATCATAAAAATAGCTGAAGACTATAAACCATTTCTGGAGGTCTTTCCAGACTTTTAACCCACCTAGCACCTCTGCAGCTTGTAGAAGCAGCTGAAGTTCTGCTCTGTTTTCAGTCACTTCTTACCTCTTCTCCTCACTCTCCCCCCCTTTTGTACAGCTTCATCATTTTGTTGGTATTGAAACTGAACACACAGTGGCAAGGAAATTTAAGGTGGTAACTAAACCTCTACTGAAACTGAGGAGCTGCTAAGCACTTCATTTTATAGATAGCCTAGACTCTAGGGATGACTAACTGCTTTTAACAGGAAGCACACAGCTCAACTATCTAGATTCAGAATTTTAAAAATAGACACATTCTGTTCATTCTTTTCTACTGCAATTTTGGTATCTTGACACGTGATGAAATATAATGGGTAAAAATTGAAGCGTAAATAAAAACTACAAGAATTAAAACAAGTTCACTTTGAAAATAAAAAAATATGCAACAAGTTAAAACAAAGTTACTCAAATCCATAGGAGTGGCATAAAGTTTTCCTTTTGTCGTTGTTTTTAATAACAGGGTTCCCTGAAGCTTTTTTACCTGCCTATCACATCTGCCTACATCTGCATTCCCCACTTTAAAAAACCCCCAAAATACACTGCAGAAGTGCAGCCAACTTGCTCAAATGACAACCAGCTACCGATTAAAGGTTTATTATTCCCAAACCTAGGGAGATCATTAACCTGAATTCTCTCATAACATTTGAGGAAAAGAAATATTAGTAAATCTTGCAAGCTTTTCAGTCTCTTTACATCTGTGTAATGAATCTAGCTTAGTATCTCTTGTATACTAACACATTTTTGTTATGAACTTTATACTAGAAATTAAGTGTGTCATCTATTAGCCAGTTACAACTTTTACTCAGACAAATAATTGATGAAACAATCAGTTATTGGATAGCAAAATCCATTCTGATGGTTTGCTAACCAATTTCACATCACAAAAATTAGCTCTATTACTACCACCTGTTGTAGCCAGTAATCTGATATACAGGACACTCACTAAAGATTTTAATAAAATGCATGCTATTTCCAGGGCCAAGCTGCAGTTAAGTGTTACTGCAGTGTACTGAAAGGAGTTACAACTAATTTGTGTAGAAGGAAGATATCAGGTAATTTCTTGGCTGCATCTCATCCAAGGTTCAATAAGCATTAACACTTTGGTAACATGCTGCCATAAGAGGGTCTGTAAGTGCATCAGGATGAGAATCAAGGCATATTTTCAGCAAATTGGCTCAGAGATAACAAAACATAAGAAGAATCTCAGCACAAGTTCAGCCCCAGAACAGAAAGAATAGATGTTTTGGCTGGCACACATGGCAAAGAAATGTATCAGAAAGACTATTTGAAGTATTTCACCTAGGCTCCAACAGTCCATAGGCCACCTGCTAACATAGTGTTGATCAAATGTCAGCAGTGAAATTGGTGAGTGAATTACCAATTCTCAAGACTACTCCCAAAGGATCTTGCAATTAATTTTTTGTTTTACTGCAGAGCATTTTTAAAGGATACGTCTGGCATCCAGAAGTGATTTGAGGAAGGTATGGATTTCTTAAATATCTATCATTTAAAAGAGCAATAGGAATGCAGAGAGTGAATGAGGCATGAATAGTCCTTGAGCAAAAAGGCTGAGTGATCAGGGGATTCTGCATGATAAGATGAGGTAGATCAGCATAGCTTCATGAAGACGACACGTGGCAGCAATACACTAAATATTCAGCAAATAAGCCTTGAAGAAAAAAACTTGGCTGTGCACTGCGGCATTTGACAGTGACAAAGTTCAGCATTACTCAACATCCCTTTGTTAACATTAGATCTATCAGTGGTAAAATGAGAACGGACAGACTTGCACTTAGTTAATATAAATATACATTTAAAAAACAGATCCAAAAACTGTGAATACAAATTTCAAGGCAGCAAAGACACAGATCATTAATGTAAAACAAAAACAAATTTCTCGGTGTCAGCTCAGTGGTGTCTCCAAACCTGGGACAAACAAACCTTCCACCAATTGCATCCTGACACAGAAGTTGGGGAACAAAAGCCCCTGACTTTTTCCAAGGTCTTGACAAGACTGACAGTAAAGAGGACATTCCAGGATGCAGAGGCTACTCTGTGTGCACTTTCCTTTGCTATCCAGACATGGACAGAATCCACAATCACTGATTTTTACAGAGAAAGAACATTAGCACAAGCCAACCATTCTACCTTGCTCTAGCTACGTTACTCTCATTGCATTGGTTTTACAGCAAAAATTTGTTTACCACGGTTACATGGTTCATTAGGTTCACAGCTTGATTACACTGAAATCAGCACTTTCTGATCTCTAAAGGAATTGGGGCTGTGCTTCTTAATACAGCTCCAGTCAACCACTCCAAGAGAGATGGGCAGGACCTGTGGCTGGAAAGATGCATAGCCGAGGGCCACAGGCAAAGCACCAGTCAGAAAAAAGTGTGGGGAAAATGAAGAGTTTTGCAACATACTAGGTGAGCAATGTCCTTCTGTACAGCTTCACTGACAAACCCACCAGCTGATGCAAACAGATAGTCTCTCAAATTTCACTTTCTTTTCCCACCCAATTAGCAGACACATTCCAGAGTTAAATCACGTATCTCACTGATGCCCTCTACCGAAAGAAACAGTGTACTTGATTGTATTGTAGCAACACAAGGCTATTCCTTTCCTCATACTCTTGGTTTTCACCTAAATGAGCCACAACCTGCATTCTGCAGCTACAAAAAGACCATGCCATGATCTCCTGCACTACAACTGAACGTTCCTAAACAAAAGGAAATTTCTGTCTCTCCCATCAGTTTGGATCATCTTTTTCCACGTAAAAGCCTATCCTGTGATTTTAGTAGAACCATTTTTTCCCATTTGTCTCAAAATATTTAGATTCAGATTCCAAATAGCAACCGAGTACAGTGACCTGAACCATCTATGGGAGAGATAAAACAAAGCCCAAGTTCAACAGCTCTCAAACATTTACACTGCAGAGAAAACTTTTGAAGTGGAGTACATTATTGGTTTGTAAGGGTTTTTATAATCTAGTTAAGAATTATAATGAAATTACCTATCCTTTTCTTATTGTGATACCTTTATGTGATATCTTTAACTATTTGGACTCCTACAGACACAAACGTGCTTTTGGACCAAAAAACCCCAACCCTCCAGTACATATTTTATAGCTGTTAACAGAAACAATCAATCAATTTGTATTTTAAAATAGAGTAAAACTAAAACTATTCCCTCAAAAATATGTTTTATTTAAGAAAACATACTTCAGAAGTCTACACGGGATTTCTATTAATAAAACTGCCTCCATAGGTCAAAGATCAAAAATTAGCAAGGGTCCACAACATGCAGAGCTTTAAAAAATGTCACTTCCTTTCATTTTCAGCATAAGAAATGGCCAACTTGTTCAGGGCAAATACTTGTTTGAACTGAGGATTTTATTATTAATCTCTGAAGACTGCTGAATTTAGGGTCACAGTAAGGGTTGATTAGGTACAAGGTGCACAAAGCTCTCCTCTGTCAATGCTATTGAAAGAAGCAAGTAATTTAGATTCAGAATTGGTCTTGGATTGAAGCTCACTCCATTACCGACCATTTTCAATTTCAGCTATACAATAAACATCAAGCTCAGCAAGGAAATTAGTACATTTGGTAATGTATTGGGAGAGATGGGTGGGTCTTTGACAAGATGACACTTATCACCAAAGCTTCAGTTAATGAAACCCTTGAGTGGTTTCTGCGTTTGACATATTTTGACATTTTTTGAAATCACATCCAGCAGGTTTTTTTTACCCCACAATGTTCTTCTTTATGAGAAAAAAATCCATCCATCTTTAAAATGAGTACTGAAGTACTGCAATATTATCAGAAAAAAATTAAAGAGATGCTGACTGCATTGAAGGCAGAGGGAAGAGAATCTGACTTTCTTCAAATGCAGAAGATACAGTGAGGTACGCAGTATTTAAACTGAGGAAACACCAAAGCTAACACATTTCAGAAGAGAGCTTAGATTTCAACAGGCATGTTTGCTGCTATTCAGTTTGTACTGAAAGCACTGTGCACTATAACAGGAAGTCTGACATTAATGTGACTGTAGGAAGTGTTTAGTCTTAAGTTTTCCTCCTTACCTTACACATGCAAAAAATTACCATGAAGTACTTTAGATTGGCCATTAGTAAGATAAATATATTAGAACTCTCCACTGAAATGTGAACTTGTGAAATAACTTTCCCTGAAATACTTTCACAGTAGAATTTTTGAAGTTTTGTTTAACATGATGTTCTATATTTTTATTTAAATTTAAAATAATGAGAGCAAATGAGAAAACTTACAGCTGTAGACCTTGAGCAAACTTACTGTACAAAAGACACCAAAATACGTGGAAAAAAAATAGAAGAAAATTAGGAGACAAAGGGAGATTGAACAATTGCTGGCCTAAGAGTAGCTCTCTGTAGCTGATGACCCACAACCTCCACAATAGTTCTCAGATCGCTTTAAATGCTGCTTTGTAGCAACGTGGCACCTACATTGTAAGACTAGAATTAAAAAGGGTCAGAAGAGACAGAAGACTTAGAGATCTCCAATTCTGAGCAGTTTGATATTTACTCTCTTGCTTTCCTGAAAGCCGAGGGAAATTATTATGGATTCATATATTTCAATCTCACACAGCTCTATTATTGTTCATTTTTTAATTCAGAGTTGAGAGAACAATTAAAACAAAAAATACAAAGCCATCTAAACAGGGACATTCCTGAACTCTGCAGACCTACAAGGCAACACTTACAGCTCCAGTTCCCAGCCGGGTGGTCCTTCCCAACTATTTTTTTTCCAGCACAAGTGGGAGGTCACCTTGAAGATTTCAGGGACAGGGATTGTATTATACAGGATACATACTCCTGAAGAGTTGCATTGTGTTGCAATGCAATTTTTATTTAAAACTTTGCCCTCCCATGACTCTGCTCTAAGCGTTTCCCTTGCCTCCCTCAGTCAAAGTTTAAGATGGCAGAGCAAGCCCCATGCACATTTCTGCCCCCTTGAAACCCTAAAAAAGGGACAACAGGAGATGATATTTTTCTGAACCAAAGAAATCCTATACCATAAAAGAGTTGATGATTATTTCTCTAGCTTTAGAGGATTTGTTTTGTTTAAACTGGAATTGTTTCCCACAATACTATGATCAAATCCACCACATCCTCCTGAGTCTTGGGATCTTTCTGACAGGTTCCGATTACACTTCACCATGAGTTCAAACTACAAAATATCAACATAATTACTAAGTCTCAGTAGCACCCAAAAGATACACTACAAAGCCTGGCGAAGTTCAGTAACCCAGTGCTTCTGGGATTCCAACAAGCTCTCCTTACAGCATTAGCTCTAAACAACACAGTAAGCATTAATTTAGGAATGTCCAAAAATCTAGGAGGAATTCCAATAACAAGTTAAGCAGTCCCAGATCTGCATTTCAATGCTGGAGATGGTTTGATATAGATTTTCTGTATGTTAGAGATACGGAGGAACAAGTTAGATAGATATCACATGTTTGAGTACAGATAAGGCAAAGCACTTAACCCAGCCAATTCCATTGCAATTTTGGAAGGATTAGTAATAAAAGGAACCTACAATTCTACTGGCTGCTCTAAAAAATGGTAATTGAATAAACAGTTCATACGTCATCCTGTAATCTCAGTGAAGACAACTGTGGATCTACACATTTTATTCTAGAAAGATCTAAACAAATAATCAGATGGAAAGTTTCAAATCACTGGATATTATCCCATTGAACAGAAGTAAATACTTCCATACCACTATATCACACAATGTGATATGTAATTATATTCTGACAGCATTTAACTGAAATCTGGGTGGTTTTCATACTTCTGACTGGGAGAAAACATTTAGTCCGTTCCAGTAATAAAGATACCTGTCAGTTTACAGCATTTTGGATCTCACATACTGAATAATCCACACTTATTCAGTCAAGCAAGTTTAAATGGTAGGAAAATTCTTGTACAGCCTCAGTTCCAAGATGTTCTTTTGATCCTGTTAGGCCCTCATGCATGCTGCAGTGGCTGTATCAGAGAAAAGAGCAAACTGAGCAAGTCAATTCTGCAAGGAGGTTGAGGAGCTCTCAACCTCTGGGAATGTCTGCAGTCCACCCACTGCAGGAAGGGGCAACACTGCAGTTACATACCTCCTTTCTTTTATAAATGCCCACTTGTTTTGAATATCTTCATATGTGATGGATTTCCGCAATATTCTCTCAAGAGAAGAACGAACCAGGAAAATCACACACATTTTTTGGAGAGACTCCTAGAGATATCTCCATACTTAGCCATAATGTACAATCCAATGTACTAACGTACTAATAATGTACTAATCCACAGTTCTCAATCATTAAGCTTCTTCACAATTACAACTTTTCCCAAAGGTTTGTGAAAAGCAAGCATATTTCCTTTAATATTTGCATACATTTTGATGATGGTTCAGGATTTTATAACTCAAAAATTGAATTTACAAGATTTATCTCTTTCCACTTGAAAATCTATACAGTATCATAAAAACTACTGAAACACCAAAACCCACAAACAGTGATACATTATAGGCATCTTTGATGAATAAATACAAAAGAACTGCAGGAAATCCAAATCAGGATCCATCAGCATCCACACAGGGTATCCGTAGATATGTACAATTCTAAACAGAATATTTAGGCTTACCGAAAGCGTAGGGATTGTGTGTGTGTGTGTGTGTGTGTGTATAATATATGCGTATAAACATATTTCATATTTTTGTCACTGTCACGACAAAATGAAAGTGTTCATCTACTCTGCAATCTTGGTCTTGTAATAAACAATTCAGCAAAGAATAATGAGCAGATGACTCCTTTGAAAGACAGTGTCCTTAGTTCAACTGCTTAGACTTAGCGTCCACTGCATTTCATTGTGCTCAAAGGTTTACTATAAAAGCTCTTCTCAGAAATAAGTTCAAGGTTGCTGTTTTCTCCCTACTTTAAACCGTTCTTCTAACTCCACCGGGTATCTCTAATATCTCTTAATGCCTCCCCTTTGACACCTCCCCAAATGCATCATTTTTCTCAATCACACTAATGAAAGACTTCTGACTCCCTCATTCTCCCTCTGTTCATGATTCTAGTTTGACTATAAGTTCTTCAGGTCAGGGTCTATCTTTCTCTTCTCTATGTACCTTACAGAATCATAGAATCATTACGATTGGAAAAGACCTTATATTTTATAAAATGGGGGTCTGGACCAACAACTAGAGCTTTAGGTATCAGTACAATAAGAAATACTAATAATTATCAAAATGATTTTCTTGTAAGAAGTTTTAGTTTTTAGTAGCATTTCTAAGCTTTCTAATGATCCTTACACTTCTGAATTGAAACTGTCCCAAGAGCATATTACATTTAGATCTACAGCCTTACAGAATTTGTTACTGAAGCTTAGCCTTGTAGGTTGGAAATAGAACATTACCTTAATTTCTCTAATAAATTAGTGCACATTTTATAGGTATGCCCGATGAAATGACAACTACAACAAAAAGATTAGAGAAGGAAACAAATATAAGGCTAAAGAAGAGAGTACGAAATACTATGAAGCAGAAGAGTCCAAAAACAATAAGGTAGACTCTATGGTAGTGTCAATTCTCACACTTCATTTTAACTCCACTCACTCACCATGGAAATCACCACATAAATTCAGTGGAACAAGCACCTTCATCTGTGTACTCACTTCATGTACACTTTCATAAAGTTTTAATATACAACTGAAGTCTTGACTGAAACTATATGCTCGTAACACATTTTCTGAGACTTTTCTTCATCTATCCAGAAAGGAAGCATCAGCATTTCAAACTAATCTCCTCATTTAAGGGACATATGTTGTGTGTACAATTTATATGCACACACACACAGTTAATGCACGCACATACACTGTTTCAAACAAGCCAGATCTCTGTAGGAAAGAAAGTATAATTCACTTATTAAGTGTAAAAAATGGAAACAAGCCAAAGGAAATGTACGAAAAAATTTCAAGTTTTAGCATTTGTAAAGGAAACATGTATGAAGAGACCTATAAAGGGAGTCAATATAAAATCCTAAGATTTTCAAAACGTTTCTTTCCAATTTACAGTTTAGCTAGGGGTTGGACTCAATGATCTCTGGAGGTCCCTTCCAACCCCTACAGTTCTGTGATTGTGTGATTCTGCGAATCCAACACTTATACATACAACACCACTGACTTAACTGTTGTTGGAACCTCATCCTCCACACTTTGTCCCATTACTGACGTTTACAACATACATGAGTTGTTTGCTTTTAGTAGAAAGTAAAACAAGCCTATGTTTAACTAGGTTTGACTGTAAATGGTTGCAAGTAGACTGTGAAGTGCCCATTGTAGAGAATGTGGTGTAGGAACATGGCAGCCCCACTTCTGCTGCTGTTATTGTTTGTCTAGAGAAACCTTTCTGCAAGACTAAATTCAACATGACAAGGTGTCTGTCTGCACTGTGACATCTGTATTACTACAAAAGGGAAAAAACACAGAAATTCATTTTTAAATGAAAGCTTAAAACATGTACAATAGCATGAAGGAATACAGACATATCAAGAAAAAAATATATACAGCTCCCCTTTTTCTGCATGTTTCTGTAGAACATGTTACATCCAAACTGTTCTCCAATTGATTTAGTAATTTTATTCTATTCTACAGTATTTTCATTTTGTGGTGGACAAATGGTTTCTTATTCAGCTTCACTGCTCTTGTTACTATGAATATAAAATCTTAACATTTGATTGCATATCATACAATTTGTTTTGTTCCTGAGATGCTGAAAATGTACACACATTTAACGGTGGTCTAGTCATTTCAAAGAGAAAACCAAAAGGCTTCAATATATATACCGATTTTTAATATGTATTTAAGGTATTTCATTTTTTCTTAAAATTAACTATCAATTATTTTCCTCCCAGGGCAGCTCCTAAATATATTTCTTCTTTCAATTCCATACAGATACTGTAAACAACCAGAAGAATTTCAAAGCATTAAGGAAAGATGGAGATAATAGTTATAAGAGCTAAGTGAACAATGGCAAAGGCTGCCAAAAGACTTCAGCTAGGATGGAATAGGAACACGAGTGAAAAAAGAACATTAACTTCCTACGGCAACGTGAGCATCAGATATGCAAGTTGTGAAAGATGAAATAGTCAGTTTAGGCATGGTTCACTCATTTGACGTGAATTTGTTTACATCAAAAATCTTAGAAAAAAAGCAATAAAAATGGAGGACATTTGGACCAAAAAGAATGTCCCAAAAGAAAGAAGTGTTGAAAATTCAACATGCAAAGAATTTTGCTTTCCATTTCAAACAGTGTCCCTTAAAGACATACTAAAATCTTAGCATGCAGAAAAGGACCATTTTCCAAATCCAGCTTTCAAACTTCTTTCCCTCCCCCCAAATATTTTATTTCCCTGAGTTAATCAAAGATGCTCATTTACAGAGGACTGTAATTGTGACTCAACCTTCTCCTTATAACCCAGTCAAATTCAATTTTGGATGCATTATATAGCCCCTGTTAAGGGCTGTACTTCCCTGAACACTGAAAAGTTAAGAAGCATTTTGCATCCACTGCCTTAAACTACAGTGCAGCAGGAGAGATTTTACTTCAGCTTTCAAATAAAATACAGAACACATCATAGGCTTAGAGCAAAACCAGTTGAGCAAAATCTCTCAAACAGATGAAGTTGTGTGATCTTGGCAAATGGAAGAAAGGCGTATATTTCTGTTACCCCTTACCTACATCTCACAGTGTTTGTTACAGTAAATAGTGAATCTTATTCCGCTGTTCTCCTAAACAATTGAATAACCTTCCAAGAAAGGTATATGAGATCAATAACAATAAAAATATGAGAGATGAGTAGAAATTAATAGGAAATTTTTTGAAGTGGTAGATAATTGATCTAAAAAACTGAAATAGGTGAAGAATCAACAAGTAGCTTGGTAACTGGGCAGTTACAATATCTCAGTGCGATATCCTCAGTGAATGAAAAACTTTGCAAGTGAGAATAAAACTACATGGATATTGGAGATTTCACCCCTCCTTAGATTTTTGTATTTTGTCTGCTTAATGTATTTTAAGAGATGCATTATTTTTTATGCAAAAGTTTACACCTATCTGGCTGGGTAGCCCTCAGTTCGCACTGGAAAGTTAGGATATGTAAACAGTAACAGAGCAGTGATGACACTGTAACTGCAAATATACACCTCCTATTTTGGAGTAGCAGGTGGATTAGTGACAACAGTCTTTAGGATGACACCAGCCTTCAAAATGCCTCCTTCTGATAAAGAGATAAGGATCTATTAATGAAATAAAAACAGCACAGGCAGTAAGAGAGGTTTTGGCAGTCATATATGCAAAAACTGAAATTTCAAATAATGAAACAATGCTCACTTTCTCCTCTCAACAACAAATCAGAAGCAGCAAGTTATATTTTGACTATAAATAGAATCAGAAATGACAAATCTTCACATTTTAAGCTATAAAATTAAAGAAGAATCCATGTTTAAGATATATTTAAGTGCTATTGCTTGTGTCTACAGTGGGCCATGCATTGCCACACCTAGCAAAGAACTAAATACATTTTGAGGAAGATTTTAATCTCACGAATAAAATGATTCCATTCTCAAAATAATTTACATATAGTGAATAAAGTGGCACTCACCTATTTTCACATTCTAAGCTTAAAAATGAAGCAGTCATATTAATTTAACAGACAGCACTGATTCTTTTAATGGCTGTGTTATAGAGCAGTACATAAATTGTAAAAGTATGCTTAAATACAACTTTTAATTATTTTTATTTTCAGAGTTGTGAATTATTTTTTAAATTTTAAATATTTTTGCATTAAAATGCCACAGAAAAAATATATGTAGATGCAGTCATGATTGCTAATTTTTTTTCTACCTTATATAAAACATTATTTTGAACAGGTGGACCTTAAGAAAATATTCCTAATTATTCTTATACTGTTAAAATTATTTCAATTTTGCATCTCAGCAGATACACATCCATACACCAGAAACAGGTGTTCATCAAAAGGAGATGATAGACTGCCGTCTCGGCTTGGAACCTCGCCTGCATGGTGTGATGACAGATAAATTAGAAAGATCCTGCTAAACATCTTTCTACACTTCAGAAGACGATTACACCTTTTTAAAAAGGCAAAACGTGCAGTTCAATTACTTATTGTCTTGGCATGTGGTTGTGATGAAAGAAGGAGTCTTAAACCTCAATAGAGCTAAACTAACTTCCCAGATGGCCTTCAGAAGAGGGATACCTTTGGTAATCCACCTGCACATACAGCAACTTTCTTCTATTTAAAAAAACAAACGTTTCCTCACCCATCCATCCAAGTAATCCCTTTATTTAAAATGGCAATTTGACGCATACCTCCTTCACCACCCCCCACCCCCCCAAACAAACCCAACCCAAAACCAAAGACAGCAACTTGTTATTGCTACAGGATTGTCATCTGTGGGATTACTTCAGTAAATTTATCTTTATTGCTCTCCTACTTTACAGCCAAGTCTCACTGTAATATTAATTGTACCTATATTTTCCATTTAATATAAAAGTTATAGCAAAAATGTTGCATCAGTGAAAACAATCAACAACACATTTGTGCATGCAATAGGCAGAATGGTGGATGGCATAAATACCTACACAGACACATTCTGATATTTGAACAAAACAGGCTCCCTAGAAATCTGCAATAAAATTCCAGTTGGAACCTGAAGAATCCAAATTACTCTTATAAGCCAAATAGGTTTATTTACTGATTTACTTGCTAATGCATTTAACATGCATTTTCTGAGATGTGTATAAGTGGTATGTATGACTTCTGGAGACTGTAAGTATCCAAAGTCTATCCTTTAGTTACAAATTTATACCTAAGTTATTAAGAAATACACTTTAATCTTAAAATAAGGTTAAGGCACAGACAATTGTACTAAAAATGGCAAAGAGAAGCTCATCCTACTGTCTGAATTTGTTGCTATAGCTCTTCTTATTTGAACACAACAGTTTGGAAATTATTCAAATGATTGTATAGATCTGAATGAGTGAATGGCAGGAAAATCATCCAGGAAGAAAAGGATACTTCTGTTTCAATGAATGTTTCTTTGTGAAAACTCAGGTTCAACAAAGGAGTCCTGAAGTCCTATATCGCAATCCCATGATTATCTCATATGCTCTTACCATTACAATCTACTTCTTTAACAAGTAGTAAAAAAGGAACTTACTAAAGGCAAAGCTGAAACTAAAGCTAGTTTCTCTATTAATTTGTTGTTAGTTATCTGTGACATGATACTTTTACTGAAAGGGTTGGTTAAGCACTGGAATAGGCTTCCTCAGGGAGGTGGTTGAGTCGCCATCTCTGGATGTGTTTAAAAACCATTTGGCTATGGTGCTCAGGGACAGGATTTAGCAGAGGGCTGTTAGTTAGGGTAGCATGGTCGAGTTGTGGTTGGATTTGACGGTCTTGAAGGTCTCTTCCAGCTTGAGCAGATCTATGATTCTATGCATTGTCAGTGCTAGTCATGAGAAACAAACCCTTCACATTTCCAAGTGGGTTCTGTTAGTGAACTGACAGGCACAAGTTAGATTAAATCACATCATTTTTGTTTGCAGAGATTGTTGACACAGAAACAAGCTTGAATTGTGGACTCAGAGCTAGCATTTCCTGAAATCAGTAGACATTAAACCCATTGAAGGGTGAAAAGAAAAATAATGATGCTTTGTGATATATACATAGTCATTTTAAAATGAAAATGAATCTGAAATGCAGGTATCAGGAATGCTTTACTCTAATTTTGTGCTTATCATGGTTAGCTGCAGAGCTGCATTAGAGAGGAAGGAGTCCAGAATCAATTAGATGCAACCCTCGAGCCCCAGACCAGATGCCAACACAGCTCTCAGTTGGGCAAAACTTGGATGCCCTTGATTTAAGCTTTCTAAGCTTCCACAGTTCCAGTTCAGGAGATTAATGTGATTCCCACAGCTCACGCTTCTGAGAAGATAGTTTTTGTTTGATGCTTACTATACTATTAACAGAACTATACAAAATCCAACTGTTTTGCTTCTCATCGTGTCAGAGAATGAATTATACATGTTTACAATTCTTACCAAGCAGAACTAGAGCCATGTCAACAGCACATTCCTGCTTAGTAACTATACTTCTAAGTGGCAGCATGTTACAGGTAGTACTTTTGTATCAGCCTTTGTGCACAACAGATGCAATTTATTCTGTGCCATTGTATGGGAACTGCTGAGTCATGGCCTGAACCTCTGCTTGATCACCTGAGGCAGGCAATGAGTCAGCCAGGGGAGCACAAGTGAAGGCAATTCACCTGTGCTGCAGGAAGCAGTGGAGCCTGGCTCCACCTCTCCTAGACCCATTTAAGAGCTGACTACAAGTGGGGAAGGATCTCTTCTGGAGATCCACTCTGCTGGAGTTTCCTGAGTGAGCCCAGGATACAGGTAAGCGTCCTATTTATTCTTTTTGTCTTGCTTTGCCTAACTCTCTTGTTTATTTCATTATTATAACATCTTAATATTCTTTGATTATACAGCCATCAGTCTATATGGGAACATTAAACTTCTACCATATTCATCTCTGGCTTGGGGCTGCCCAGTGGTTGGTTACCATTTCCTTTTACACAGTGCTGTCTGGTAAAAGCACCCCTCAGATCTGTAGATCTATAGTGAGGAACTGCCCTTGGCCTTTATCGAATTTTTGCAAGAGGAAGTTTTAATAAAATATCTTTTCACTACAGAGACATATTTTAAAGAATTTGAAGTGAATACACAAACAGACAGAACAGACAGTTAAAGAACTGCATGAAATATAGAGAACAGGTTAAGCACTATCTGGAAAAGAAAAAGAGCATCACTTGGGAATTGGA
Organism: Phasianus colchicus; assembly: GCF_987193195.1. NCBI lineage: Eukaryota > Metazoa > Chordata > Aves > Galliformes > Phasianidae > Phasianus > Phasianus colchicus. The sequence continues at coordinate 24,394,295 of NC_143445.1, read as the reverse complement.
GAGGTCAGACACTGAAGGCAATATTCAAATCACAATAACATTTCAAGCACTCCTTTTCTACATCACTTTTCCCTAATACACCCAAAAAAGCCCATTCCAGCTACCCCTATCCTTCCCATCTCCTTTCAGTGAGAGACCACAACTCAGTTCCTGTTCTTTCTTTCTTCCACGTCTGTACAAAGAGATATGTATTATGTCCCTGCTTGTCCTTTCTTCTTCCATTCTAATATTAATATAAATGCCTTCAATAAACAACAGACAAGTATTGTCCTTACCCCAAAAAGGCTGATGAGCTGGTTGTCCACACCTCTGCTTTTTGGCCACTTCGATTTTTTCACCTCCAAACAGAGACTGCAAGTGACTAGCACTTGCACACCCTTCAAGTTCCCATGAAAAAAAACATCAAATTTCCTGCTTTTTTAAGTTTGAATAGTACTTATAATCAGCAGAAAATAATCTCACTAATAATAATAATGTAAAAAATACCAAACAGCAGTACACTGTTACAAACTACTCAACTAGTACATAAAATGGAAAAAGAGGCAGCCAGTGTTATGTTTCAAAACGCATGTGTTGTAGAATGCTGGCTGAATCTGAACCCCTTTTTAATGAAACTTGTTAACTCATACATTCACTTCAACAGGAAACTGCAAACAACCTCTTAAGTACCAATTTGTGAAGTCTGCTTTAACTTCAGAGGCTGTAGTAAGATATAGTAAAGCAAGAACTTGGCCTAATACCATTCAGTGAACAGCTTCGGATACACAAAATAAACATATCTATCAGTTTGAACTGCACAATATTCTTATTTTTGCCTATTGAGGTGATTGAGAGGCACCCGTGTAAAATGAATAGACAAATACACACCAAGTCTCCTAACTAGCTGCCACAATGCAGTGGCTGCAACGTACTGTTCCTGTGCATTATTCTTGTTCAGTGCATAAGTAACTGAAAATAATCACCAGGTAGGTTTCTTTGACAAACCATGATAGATCAGTATTTTTCACATGCCTAGCCATTGCTCATCAGCATTTTCTGACAAATTGCTTCTCCTCCAACATTAGGAATGCTTCGCAACAGAGGAAATGAGAAACACTACTTAAGTTTATGTATAACATTGGATACTTTTGAAAGCACTACTGCTTTGTAAGGGTCACAAAGTTTCTATAGACTTCATAGTAATAATAAAAAGCTACAACCAGCACAGTTTTGAGTAAATTTTACTGGTGTTTGGCTTCCCCACCTTTGAACCAACTACTGGAAATCTTAAATAGCAGCTCTTCTCTCACCCACCAGTCACTCTTCTTGTTCTAATCGAACAGCATAAGCTGAATTCTTTAAAATGGTGGTTACAGCATAATACCTGCTGATTTCACAACACCACTGCAGGTGGTTTAGAAAGTTTAAGTTTAGAAAAAAACACAGCCTCCAAAGCAATGCATTACCTTCAGCAGACGTTCCTTAACTGACAGAGACTTGGCAAGTAATTCTCCTCATTTTGTTTGTTTTCTCTTTCCCAAACTGCTCTTTTTTTTTTAATCCTAGGTATACTTACAGCTGTGCAGACTTCAGAGTAAAAAAAAAAATTCTTCTCTTTACAAAAACAGAAGCTTTAAATATGTGTAAATATTTTTCATCATAACAGAGGAAATCCTCTAGCCTAGAGTCAGCCTATTTCTAGTTCTCTATGATTTAATGTTTTGGCAGTTTAACTGGCTTGTTCCAAGCTTCACATATCTGATAAATCCGCATTTCTTTGCAAGATTGATGATCTCAAGAGCCTACTTCTGGGTGTTTAAAATGCAGCTCCATCTCCTGCTATTTTTAGGAGTCCAAAAAGCATAGCATGTGTTTCACACTGACAGGGAAGTTCTCTCTTCCTTATCCATTGAGCTGCTCAGCAAAAACAAGAAACGTAGAGACAGCCCACAGTAGAAACAAGAAAATCTGAAATGGAAGGGAGTGGGGGGTTAGAAGTCATCTGTAGCAAAGAGGAAGTATTTATGGATCAACTTCCGATTTTGGAGAAAAGGAGACCTTGCGTCTCAGGAAAAATGAGCAACTTTAAAAAAAAGAAGATAATATCAAACTTGAGGAAGGAAAGAGAAGGGAAAAGAAGGAAACAGGGATGCAAAGAAGCATGAGAGGCATAGGTGTTAGGTCAGTTAAGTGGTGCATGCTTGAGAAGGATATACAGATATGTACCCATGTGCATTTACTCAAATCCAATTTAACCAGATTGACAGGTACAAGAAGCAATTTTGTTGTCAAAGTCCTGAGAGTTTCAGCCATTTCAGTGATTATGAGTACTTTCAACCAAGAAGTCAGGCTCCACATTTGATAGATTCTTCCCAAGCACAATAATCAGGAATTTTCCTTCCTTTATCTTTGTTTTAAAGTTACTCATTATAATTGTTCTTATGCAGCATCTTGTCAGCTTGAAGTTGCAGAAAAGCACAGCAAAATGAAAATATCATATGGACAACAGCTTCAGTTTTGCCTGATGAAACTCGTATAATATACTATCTTTCATCCTAAACAAGTCCACTGTACCCTGTTCTTTACTCAGAACTTTTCTGAGTTCCAGGAGCTTCTCAGGCTTCATCAGTTTCCCAAGTGCTCCCATTCACAGTACTGTGGGAGCTCACAGACAAATTTACAGTCCGGAGTTGTCACCTGTTCTACAGCTAGGCAACTGCTGACACTCTGGAAAGGTTTTAGGGTTTGTCTTGCAGAATTAAAAAATTGCCCTGCTACTTCTCTTTGGAACAAGCATTTACAGAAAGGTGTTCAAAAAAGAAACAAATGAAAAATTAAAAGGAAAATACATCCTTTCAAAACTTAATTAATTGGGGTTTGGCTTTCATCTCTGTTTTTAGGAAGAAGTTACTAAAAATATCCTAGCACCTGGAAAACTGTAAACCTTTAAGATAATTTTTCTTTAAAAAAACAACCACAATCTTGAATACTGCAGGCTTTCCTTTCCCCTTGATTTTAAAGAAGTTCTGCAATCAACTTCTCATTACTTAGGTTCAACAAGTCAGAACAAAAGCATTAAGATTCACCTCAAATCCTGGCCTTCAGTTTTACCAACCAGTCCACACCAACTACCTCTGGTTTGTTTTTACCTTAGGCAGAGCACCACCTACCACAGCTCAGAGCAGCATTTAATGTTATAACTACAGAGTTCACTGCAGGCTGTATCGTGGTGACTGGAGAAAGATTCTTCCCCCTTAACAACATTAAATAGCTTTCCTATCTTATTCCATTCTACTAATTCTCAAGAAGCACTAAGACCACTGTTGCATTATGATTCTCTATTTCTCACAAATAACATCAACTGGTTCTGCAAAGTGCTTCAGGAAAAGATTTTCCTCAAAAGAAAGCTGTGCAACTGCAGTTACACTGTAACTTAATCTGTCAGTTTATCATCTTGCTGTTGAAACAAATTATAAATAAATAATGATGCCATTAAAAACAAATTTCCTCATAATACAATTACTATGCAAAATTTGATCTTCAAATAATATATGCATGTGGAAATATTTCAAGAATTTTCTTTAATTTTAATAGAGTGAATGGTTTGGTCACCTCCATTAACACTACAAATAGTGTTCAGTTTTGATATAGCTTCCTGTCATTTTGCTGCTGCTTTAAAGAACATTATTTAATAGGACCTTAATTACACACTTTTAACCTTACAGTGGCAAGGGTCAATTAATTTTACCCTGATGCTTATGGGATGCAAGATTGTTAAATAAATAAAATAGAAAAAACCTACTGAGTTGATATGAAAAGGGAAATAACAGCAGAGCCTCATAGGGCCAATAAAATTACAGCTAATCCTTCTGGGAATCCAAACGGCAATAAAGTGAAAGTGAGTACAGATTAGCACATTGTAAATCCACTTACTACCCAGCAATGTTTACACAAGGATTTGCCATTGCCTGTTACCATTCGATCAGTGTTTAATTGCACAGTTTGCCAAGATTCTACTGAAGAGGTTACTTTATTTCCTACAAATACCATTCAGTTCCTTAAAGAATAAAAACGTGCTTTAATCAAGGACAAGAATACGTACTGACATCTGACGGATGATGAAAAAATAGATGAGATCCCAGGGTTTCATACTGATGACTTCGTGGAATATGAGCAAGAAACAGAAATATCTAAGGAAAGGCTTTGAGTGCAAGCAGATCCCCTGTGTTAATATTCCTGAATTTGAAATGCAGGGGAGTGTGCTTTTCTTGTGCACTTCTAAAAGCTATTTGCTTGAGTCCAAAACAGCTTTTTCCTTACTGCTCACTTCTCATACAAACTGCACTCACATGGAGGCCAACAGCCAGCAAAAACATATTTCCATTTTAACGCCTTTAGATGATCAAAGCATCAGCTTAATATAATCAGCTCAAATCCATTTACCAGTGAGCCTACCACTGTGCCCAGGGACTGTTTTCCTTTCCAGCCCTATCTATTCTGGAACAGGTGCTATAATAGTAAATTAATTAGTCTGTGGAGATGCACCTTGTTCTCCATCTCCACAGGCCTCTTGTGGGTCAGGGCCTTGAGGAAAATGCCATCTGGGCAGAGTTCCCCCCAGAGAAACAATCAAAGCCTACAGATTGCAGACTACAGAGGAGGGTTCATATGACAATTAACCTTATTAGTCTTTTTTTAATGGTTGATAGTGTGTCAACACGTTGGCTCTATAAATAATCTGCTTCACAAAATCATCAGTGCAACTAATTCAAAAAAAAATAACCTAAGAATCCTCTGAAGTAAATACAGATGATCTCGTACTGAAAATATACAGGTAAATGAATATTACACAATTATTTGCGTACCAACACAAGTATCACACAACACTTCCAGAATACTTAGAAGTTTAATGCACTTTGAAAGATTGAAAATTTAGTCTGTGAGATTTTTTTTAAACAAACCCAGAGGTATCTGTCCTATTAATCACTTTGGTTCTCTTTCCCATTAGATTTTGCCAGATTTCAATGGAATCAGAACTAAAATTCAACACATCTCACAGTAGAAGTCAATGTTAGTCTTGATAAACATGATGGATGTTTAGTATTTAATGCCCCAGAAAGTTAGATTCAGAAAACTATTACCACAGCAGACATTGTAAAACAAATGAAAATATAGAAATCCCAAAATATGATAGGAAAGCAGAATCTGCATGCAACAAACATTACTTGCATTTTTTCCACTATAAGTTTGGTGAAGAATAGAAATTAAGACAACAAAGCAAAATGAGCATCAAAAAGTTCAGTGTTTCAGGCCGTTTAAAAATACAAAGTACATATAAATGTATAAATATAAGGTAACAAAAATAGCATTCCTAATGAATGACTTCAGTGAACAACTCTTTTAAACACATTTTACTTGGATAAAAACTACTGAATTTGCATCATAATAAGAAACAAAGCCAAATGATTAGTTCCCAAAATGTTTTGATGACTTCTGACTCTGTTTGTGAATCACATGAATTTCTCTTACATTTATTTCTTATTCAGCATAGAAGATTTTTATGCAGAGACTTTTATTCTCACAGTTTACTATATTTAACACTTGAAAAAGGGCTATTTCAATGGCATACTTTGTTCAGATAGTTTGTTCCTTTTACTCCCATGCACAGGTTTTTGGTGTAAACATTTAACAGGTTTCTATCTACTTTTTTTTTTTGAAAAATGTGAAATTTCATATTTTTTTCAAGGAATCGTGCAAGTAAAACTCTCATTAAGGTGAAAAGCATAGAAATAAGGCCAAAGCTGTCATTCATGAAAATATATTTTACTTTCAAGTATGATCTCTACTACTTACGCTTGTAATACTGTTACTTGACAAGCTGCCTGTGCATCCGTGCTTTTCATTGTATGCATTCCCAAAAGAACCTTTTAGAAAAAAGTTAGCAAAATATTTATCTTTTACTATAACTATTTCTGAAGCCTTTTATATCCCCCTACCTGAATACAGAACAGTACAAATGAAGGTAAAAGATGTCTAGGTAAATGAAGCTAATGGATGATAAAAAGCACTAAGCAAACCTTCCTTGGCTGATAGGAGAGTTACTGAAGATGTTTGTATTCAGTTCACACAAGACATAAAAGCAGCAGCAGTGTGGTTACTGCACAATCTGCTAGAGATACAGAGAAGTTTTAATGCGTGAAACCACTACAAGAGAGATGATCCAGGCTGGTTAGATATGAGTTGGGGAAAGAAGTCTAGTTCTAAGCACAAGCAAATTCAGCACACTACAACCTCACATACCAAGACCAAACGATAAAGGTGCAACTTCTCCTGAATACAAAAGGGGTCTCCTTCCCTGAAGATATTCAAGACCTGTCTGGATGTCTATCTGTGCAACCTGTCATAGGGAGCCTGCTTTAGAAAGGAGTGGACTTACACACCTAGAGGTCCCTTTCAACACCTACAATTCTGTCATTCTGTGATCTACTTTCACCTTTAATACAAAAATAGGAATAGAGTCATAATCAAACAAGTGCAAACATTACATAGCTTTATTATAGAAATGTCATTCATAATGCTAGAATCACTTCCTTTATCCATTACTGAGCCAAAGGAGTGGGTAGAACAGACTAGAAGATTAACAAGAATAGAAGAGACACACTAAGAGAAGTCAATGAAGCTGACTTGGGTATGAAATACAATGCTTGTTCTCATTGAAGCAGCTGGAAAAAAAAAGAGCTACAAGGGACCGTATTGAATGAAGCAACAGCGAGAGATGGGATGCTTTAAAAGAACAAGGAAAAGCCCTCAAGTGCTTCCTTCAGTAAGACACACAGGTCCTTGCATTTTGTTTCCCTCTGAACATAAGAAATTGAAAATGCATTTAGCATTAGTTTTCCCTAGTATTTTTCACTATTACTAATATCAAGATAGAAAAACATGTTTAAGAGATTATAATAAGCCTTGTTCTGACATACTTGATCACAATATGCTAGAATGACAAGCTCCATGTCACGAGAAACATTTAGCACACCAATCAATGCCATGGAATTCAGATAATATAACCTGTAAGTTCATCTACTTTTTTTTTTTTTTTTTTTTTTTTTAAGTGTCCACACCTTCCCTATCCACTACCTGAATGAAGACAGAAGTCCTACCTTGTGCACACGAGCAACAATTGTGCATGCTCCAACAAAGAAAAGCCTTCTCAGATTAACCCTACCGAAGAAAATGGAAAAGAACGAACAGAAATATTTTGCTAGATCTTTGCCATGGTTATGCTAACAGAACTGCTATGCCTTACAGGTTTGAATCAAAAGGAAACTTAAAAGTACATACACAGGTGTCAGTAAAAGTATATATGCAGGTTAACCCGATATCTGCCAAACTGCTCTTTTACTCCCTGCTTCTCTATGTGACAGAGTAAAAAAAAAACAAAAAACTGCATGAAGAGATCTGCTCCACATGGTGCCCAGGAGAGGGAGCAGGACAGCCTGTTCCACCAAGCTGCAGGGATCTTCTGCTCCCTGCTTGGAGCACCTCCTGTCCTCATTATTCTCTGACACTGGTATTTGCAGAGCTGCCGCTCTCATGTTTTCTCACTCCTGTCTCACAGAGCTGCTGTTGTGTTTTGTTGTTTGTTCTGTTTTTAAACTCTTTCTCAAAGACAAATTCATAGAGGCACCATTAGCACCACTGCTGGGGCCACCTTTGGCCAAAAGTGGAACTATTATGGAACCATCTGCATCTGACATGGAGGCAGCCCAATGTCTCTTCTCATAGAGACCTCTTTTTACCAAAACCCAAACACTACAAAGATGAAAAGGGTACCGCTAACAGTGTTGGGAGGATGACTGACACGCATTAAGGTGAAGGAGGCATTCACAATAGCATAACCAGGCTGATCTCCCTATATGTGAGAATAGGCAAAAGACAGCCTATAGTAGAGGCATCCTGAAGGAATCCCTCTTTCTCTCCTGGCAACACAAGAAGCTGGGGAATTGCTTTTACTCAACCTTTGCGAGCAATCCCAAAAGCATGCTGCTCGTCTTCACAGGCTGCAGAACACACTGAATGAAAGAAATATGAGTGCAAAGTTTTAGGACATACACAGAGTAATGCTCTGTGTTCTTCACACTCAGAGCATAATATTAGTCTTTTTTCAACATGATGTTAAAGCTATTAGTATATTCTGCACAAGGTGATAACCAGCTCCTTATCTGCTAAAAACGAGATAACTTTCCAATGCCAACAACTTCTGTGTACATCTATGAAGTAAGAGATGCAGAGTCACTGAAATACAGCAGGTACTTTCAATTACTTGCTCACTTTACAAGGACAGGGAAAACACAATATCTTCCAAATCTCCACAGTGATCTTACTATTATTAGAAAGGATGTTTTGCAAAACATAGAAAATATTTGTATTGTAACTTCAAGAAAATCAGAAAGGAAGAAATCTTCTGTTATTCTTCCACCCCACAGTTGCGTTTCTCCAATTTCACACATATTAAGCATCTTGTCTAGGGAGCGTTAGTGTACGTGGTGATGAGATGAAGGCAGCCTAATGCAAGCCTGGCAAGAACTCCCTGTAACCAGCCCTCCTGGGTCCGGAGATCAGCGTTCTTAAAATACGAGGATTTGATAGAGTTAACGCCGTCCCCTCGAGCAGATGGTTTGGAGCATTCTGTCAGGCTGCCACCGATTACTGCAAACAGCCTCGTTACACTGATAGCCCCCCCGGGACCCAGGCTGCTGCTGGCTGACCTCACTCTGAGGTGTAATGGGCCCTTCCCAGGGCCTCATCTGTGCCACAAAGATGCACACACACGCATCTCCAGAACCGACCGGCAGTACCTCGCCACTGCGGTGCCACTCAGCCAGCAGCCGCGCAGTAGTGGTGCCTTTTAGTTTGTTCCATTTGTACTCCAGTCTTCATAGTCTTGCAGGTGGAGATGGTTTAAACACCCTTTCTTTTTTTGGATTTACGCCTCTGCGTGACAGCACCATCAGTCCCTCGTGCAGCTTCAGCTGTCCTGTCTGCCCACTCAGTGGCAAAACACTTGGTGCATTCATAGCCTATTTTGAATCTATGAAATACGAGCTTACATATTACATATTCATTAGCAACATTTTCTGCACTTTCTAAATAGATGAGTCAGACTGAAATCAGTTAACACCACCAGAAGCAGCTCTTACAAACTTACTCCAGAGTCTTAAAATGCTGTCTCATGTTAGCTGTACATTATTCAGACTATTTCACCAGCTACCAATAAACACCACCTGGTCATTATGGATTCGCTACTGTAAGGTTTGGTTTCTTTCCAGCATTGTAAATCAGATCTGAGTTTAAGTTTCTACTTTTCTTTTAGAAGAAGTTTGGAGCAAAGTTAAAGCAGCTCTTGGGTCAAATTTGCTACTGAACACCACTATATGTACTGGTAACAGGAAAAAGAAGTTCAATTCATGTTCCCATGTGGAAGTCATTCTACAAAGTAATTAACTGCTCCAAAAAAGAATTAATTTGCACTTAGAATCAGGGATGAAAAAATTGGCCTGAGAAACATAGACCCACAGAATCACAGAATGGCCAGGGTTGGAAGGGACCTCAAGGATCATGAATCTCCAACCCCCTGCCACACGCAGGACAACCAACCCCCTCATTTAATGCTAGACCAGGCTGCCCAGGGCCCCATCCAATCTGGCCTTGAACACCTCCAGGCATGGGGTATCCACAGCCTCTCTGGGCAGCCTGTTCCAGCACCTCACCACTCTCTCTGTAAAGAATTTCCCCCTGACGTCCAACCTAAATCTCCCCTCCCTCAACTTAAAACCATTTCCCCTCGTCCTGCAGTTATCTACCTTTCAAAGAGTTGATTCCCCTCCTCTTTGTAGGCTCCCTTTAGGTACTGAAAGGCTGCAATGAGCTCACCCTGCAGCCTTCATTTCTCCAGGCTGAACAAGCCCAGCTCCCTCAGCCTGTCCTCATAGGGGAGGTGCTCCAGTCCCCTGATCATCTTTGTGGCCCTCCTCTGGACCCAACAGCTCCCTATCTTTTTTGTACTGGGGGCTCCACACTTGGATGCAGTACTCCAGATGGGCCTCACAAGAGCAGAGTAGAGGGGGCAGTGCAAGATGGTGCGGGGCCGGCAGCACTGGGCTGCTTCCTCCGCTTACAGCGGGCAGGGAGCGGAGCAGAGCCGTGAGACATGGAGAGCAGCGAGCTGGGCGCCGAGGGCATGGAGACCCTGACTGAGCTGGGTGACAAGTTGGCGCTGGGCAACATCGACAAGATGCTGCAGTTCGTCAGCAACCAGGCAGAGGACTTCCCAGACCTGTTTTCCCCAGACCCTGTCACAAACTTTTTGCCCTGTCCCTGAGCTAGGGTTTGCACAGACCAGCTTGGCAAGGCTTCATCAAACAAAGCCCTGTGAGGGGCTCCCTTACTCACTGAGGTTCTCACTGGGTTTGTCTCTGGGTATCCTCTTCATGCCAGTGACAAGCTCCAAGCAATGCTACTCCATTAGGAACATCTGGGATCTTAATATATTGGATCTTTCTTGCTACACAATCCTGTGGTTTTTGAGATCTTGTAGGAACATGTGAAGTACAGGACTCTTGAGTCACAGAAGTTATGAGCATTCATATCTCCATCAAAGCTGAAGTCTTAGAGCAGCAGAGGGGATACGCTTCTCTTCCCCAAAGCAAGGTGAAACTATTTGACTCTCTCAAGAAGTATGGCATTCCAGAAACGCACCGAGACTCTAACCTTACATCCTGCAGTGGAGAGAAAGGAGCACCTCCTTGACCCAATTAAATTCTTTCCATACCCCCCCATCTTCATCCCAGTCTGCACAGATTCATAGAACGGTTTGAGTTAGAAAGGACCTTAAAGATTATCTCATTCCAATTTGCCCAGGGTCCCATCCAACCTGGCCTTGGACACTTTCAGGGATGGGAGAATTCACAGCTTCTCTGGACAGCCTGTTCCATGCAAGATGTTTTAGTATGTAAAACCCAAATACTTGAATAAATGAACAACAGCTACAGGAAGGAAAACTCTCATATCACGTGCAGAGTAACACATAAAATGCTGTATTATAGGCACATTTCTTTATTAAAAAAGGATGTTAACTGACTGTATGCTTAGAAATTGTTATCCTCTGCTGACATTTCGACACCTTAACTTGGTTTATGGAGCCTAGTGTACAAATATCCACTAAAGCCAACAAGTGAATAGAACAATTACTTTTTGGCAATACACGCAGAGACCAGCAGCAGGCAGGCTGAACAAGCTGTGCAACTTAGACATATGGTCCCTCTGACACCAACCTGTGGTTTATTTGACAGGTTACACATCTGTTTGTGTAGTAACAGTGTCAGAGACAGAGTTCTGATACCATCAGTTTCATTTTAACCCTTCTAGGATTTGTTCATTTGATCTGGCTTCCATGAGTACCTGCAAGCGTTCAGCCCAGAGACTGTCCATACCCACCCGGTCACAGAGTTGACACAAAGCAAATAAACCAGTGGAGAGACTCCCACAGCACCTCTCCAACTGGATTCTGAACACTGCAGCTATATACATATATATATATATATATATATATATAAAACTAATATATCAACAAGAGCATCATTAAAACACATGCTGCTTATAATAGCACTACAGCAATTCTACTCATTAGCTTGGTCCCTCTGTCCAATGCTTTCAAACACAGGGAAAAAAATGTTAATATTTTAGATGAAGACAAATTTCAAAATGCAAACAATTCTACATTTTTCCCAGTCACTCAATTATGTGTTTTCCTCCCTTTCGGGCATATCATAGAGGAACAGCGCAAGAGGTTGCAGGGCAGTTGGGGTCATAGCTCAGGAGCACAAACTCTCAACACAGCACAGGGTAAGCGACAAGCCGCACAGCAACACCTGCTGGCAAACCCAGCAGAGAACACGGCTGTGTCCCTTGCAGAAGCTGCACTTTGCTGGAGAAGAAAAAGCCGAACTAATCGTTGTGGGCTCGATCTTGCACAGCTCTGCGCTGTGCCTTGCCTCCTCGCTGGGTAATCTCAATAATACGTTTGGCTATTCTAAGAAGATTAAAGTGAGAAATAGAAACAAAGCAAAAAAGGGGCTTAAAGAGGAGGAAAGACATACAGAAGGAGACAGGAATATGGACAGGACCGTAGCAGCAACACTCCTGGCAAATTCACTAACAAATATTTGTAGGATTGGACTTGGCTATTTTGATTTATAACAGCAAAGACAATATCTGAGTCATATTTACATTTGTAATGGTTTTTATTAGGACTTACTGCCTCTTCCCAATTAGATCCTCTTTTTGTGGTGCTCAGAACACCTGCACTATTCAGTTTTTTTCCTTGGATCTTTTTTAAATAAGAAAAAAATTAACAAAGTAAAATTTGTTGATGGTCCCCACAGTTAGCACAGTGGGTGTTCTACTTCTGGGCTGTCACATTTGCCATGTTCATTTCTGCAGGTGCTAAATACATGCTGACAACAACATATGTTACTTAAATGTGGGGCTTTTTTTTTTTTTATTTGTTTTAATAAGCCTTGTAATTAAAAAGTGCTTACAGCTTGAAAAAAATACAGGTGAAAGCAATTCTGCTCAGAGTATTTAACACACTCATTCTCTCTCCCCCTTGTGATCTAGGTGTTTCCCTAATGATACCCACAGAGACAAGGTGGGGTGTGGGGGAAGAACATCTTCCAAATACCAGTTATTCAAACATAATATCAAACAAATTTTGAAAGTAACGGCATGAGGAGAGAATACTGATTCTCCCTGGGATCGCCCTTCTCTCCCACATCTCCTCACTTGTGATTCTGAGCTCTCTTTTTGTTTCCATCCATCTCTTATTTTAATCTCCTTAGTCCCACCAAGCACATTATATATGGTCTCCAAAGGAGTGTTTCCTTTACATACATACATATGTTACACAATAGGACTCACCCAGTGATCTGTATTAAAGTTATACCTGCCCTATTAATTACAGTATTATTATTTCTGACTGTTCAATGCATCACTATTTTTCATTGAAACCTATGCATTGCTCTTCAGGGCAGCACAACACCAACCAGCACATCTACACAGGTCAGGGGAAAATGTTCTAATTCAGCAAAATCTATCAGGTTATTTTTTTATGACAGTTCTACACCTTGTACTGGAATATCTATGGTCAGTTAAAAAAGATCATGAAATCAGTCAAAATAAATCTGATTACCTGCATGTCAAAAAGAGAAGCAATGGACTATTCTAAAAGTCATTCTATTTCATGTATTATCAACTTACTACATATAACAACAATTTTTTAAAAAGAAATGAAAGCCACAAAGAAATCTATTTTCTTAGCCTGTTCTACAAATGATGCAGTAGGCTTTAATCACATTATTTTAGTTTTAATCAGGTCTGAAATATTTGTGGAGAACAATGCTCCTCCTTGCTTTTTGTGCAAAATCTCAATGTTAAGGCTGAAGACTGTTTCCCTACTTGAGGATGAGAAACACCCGAGAAGAACATTTAAATGCAAGGAAGTAAAGTTAAGTAAGCTTCCAGCATTTAAGACAAATTACACCACTTGTTTTCTCCCTCTGTGGATGTGCCAGACATACTATAGTACAGCAGCACTGACAGGCATTCGCATGCTCCAGGAAGGGAGCTCACATATGTCCCCCACTCTAATAAAAGAAGTGGCAGGATTCATTTTGGCACACCACTGCTACCGTATGCTGCAATTGATCTTAGGCTTCAGAGGTGGTGGGAAAATACGCGCTGCTCAGTTCCAGGCACTTATATTTTAGCCAGTTAAAAACAAAGCTTGAACAAATACGCCAAATAATTTGCCTTCATTGAGAGCTAAGCCAAAGAAAACTCATGTGCTAAAATAGCCCATCTGTGAATTGGCTCTGCAACTCAGATAGGATAACAGTTTCAGGTCTCATCATTACTTTCCTTCAGACTCAGAATGATAAAACTCGGTCTCTGAACCCAGACTACCTCAGTAATATCTCTAACTGGAGTCCATCCTGGAATAAAATTTCCAGAATTTTAACAAAGGATGATCAGAAAAATTTGGTCTTCTCAACAGTTGTGTCAGACAATAGAAACGTCTTGAGCTGTAACACGCACTTTACCACAGCACTGTAATATCAAAAAACTGTTACTCTATACAAGCTTCCTTTCATACTTGGCCCGTGTTCCTCAAGCTTAAAAACGATTGAAAACTCCCTGTAACAAATATCATCTAACCTAATAAAAGGTCTGGCTTGATATTTGCCTAACAAATCTATGTTTAAAGAAACAGTGCATCACCCGCCAAACGCACAGACTCCCTCTATTAAAATCCGCACAGTTTTCTTAAGTGTTATAGTCTACTCCAGCCCTTACAAAGGGTTAAAATACAGATGCTGTGAATGGAATGTATAATCCTTAAGGCCCTGGAGCATTAAGACATATCTGCTCCTTAGGGTCCGTCTCTGTCCATAATCAATTTCTTCCCTTGGAGAACATTAATTGTCTCTAATGATAGCTTTCCGTCAATACATCCTTGATCTTAAAAGGCCTGTACAGCTTTTTTCCTTTATTCAATCAAATCATCTCTACAATTGCCCTCCTTTAGTAAGATAATACCTTTTAAGCCTTGTATTTTAATATAAAAAAAATAAGAGGTAGCAGCAAATTCTAATGGAAGTGCTAACATTTGAGGACCAGGATGATGGCTTCCATTATCCTAAATAATGTTTGAAGATTACGGAAAGCACTGTGTTTCAAAAGGTGGAAACTAATCCCCCACTTTCAAATTATTCCTTGTATAAAAATCTGTTCTGACATTATGAATTTTTGTGCCCCAACTAAAGCACTGTATATTTAAATATGAAAGATAATTTTCAGCTCTGGAGGGGGAAAAAAGCAAATAATTACTATTTGTAAGCATCAAATGCTGAATAATTTGAGAAATTGACAACCTTAAACACAGAAGCCCTTTATTTTTTCATTCTCTGGTACAGAGGTGGCTTAACTGTTCTGTACTGTGGCTCAAACCACTGTAACACCCCTAGAAGTTCCTAAAATTATTTAATTTCATGATGGCTCAAAAACTCAATCTCCTAGTGACCCACTAATGTGTCTTGCTTTCCCCACCCCCTTCTCTTCCTTGTAATGCTTTTCAAAAGGCGTGGAAATTCAATTTTTTGCCATTCAACTGATTTGTTCCCATTCAAATAGAGGATTTTTCCTGCACTTCTTTATCTAGATTGCCCAGCACCAATCTGCATTTCCACCCGTATTCTAACATATCTTTGTGGAAAATGGCACTACTGTTTGTAATGGCTCAAGGACCTCAAAATGAAATATGATGGTACAAAAGCCCTTCAAACCTTTCAAATTCTTTGCTTGGTACTTCTCAATATCCAGCACGAACATGTCAGAATTCTGGTGCTTCCTACTTACTATCATTTTTATCTAAGGGTGGTCACAGAAAACGTTTCCTGCAAACAGCTGTCATCCACCCTGACCGTAACACCAGAGCCTTCCTCTTATGCAAAAATCATCACACGCACATGCTACAAAAAAAAAAAAAGCAGAAGACTGAAGATCAGAAAACTCAGGTAAATCTAACAAACACGAGGTGTGCGGATTTGCTTTTCATTCACACACAGACATCATATTACAGTGCCTGACGCTCTTTACACTATTTCGTATCTTCTAAAAATTACTGATGACAGAAGCAGGAGGACTAAAAATGATAGAAATATGAAAAAACTAAGAAATATAGGTAGTTAGATAGAATCAATCCAACAGCTATCAAACCTAAACCAAACAAAACAGGAAAAAAGAAGGAGACCAGTTAACAACCTAGATAAGAGATGAAAATTGCCAGTGAGGCAGATCAAGTTTATTCAGTGCCCTGATAAGCACCTATTTGCTCTTCCCCATAATGCTCTCTCAGTATTTATAAATTATCTTTTAATTATGCTGGCAAGTGGTAATTGTCAAATAAAGCTCAGATAGGCATAAGCCCTCAGGCTGCACATGACAGAAAAATATCTGTTAAAGCTGGGCTGATTCACACGCTTAGGAAATCATTTCCTTTCTTCTTTTTATCCTTGCCAACAAATTATATGAACTGGCACTTTGTGCTTTGTAGGCATTTTGAAGTCTATGCAGATTACAGGAAAGAAAAATTAGTTGTTTCAGTATCTACCATTCCTAAATTATTCTGCTGATTTAAGACACCATGTTCTGTCTTAACAAAAGAGTGCCAAAGATCAATGAATCAGAGCCTTCCTCTGCTTAGAATTTATGCCCAGGGTCACTTTCAATTGGGTAAATCAAGATTTGGGGAATTATCAAATTCTTTGCATAATAGATTTGATACAGAGCAATAGTTAAAATATGACGTTTATCCCATTAGGATAGAAACACTAAGCAATTTTTTTTTTAAAGTCTCTTACTACTTATATTCAATTATAGACCCATTAAACATTCTCAGATACACACTCACTGATACAGACACACACCCACAGATCTGAAGGATTTCCTGGCTCACAGCATAAATATGCAACTACCAAAGTATACAGAAAACAACCAATAGAAAACACAATTAGCACTAAGTAATGATACTAAATATAGACTCTTGAGAACTTTGCCCTGGAACCTGTATGTGAACAAGTATCAGATTTATTAGGCTAGATTTATTAGATTACTAGAGTATTTGTCAGCAATGCCATCACTGCCACAAAAACACTGACGTTTTTTCATTCTCCTATTACTGTATATTAGAAACTCACAGTAACAACCACACCAGCAACAACATAATAAGCCGCCTCCCAGGCTGGCCTAATATTGGATGCTACCTCATACCTGTATTTTGGCTGTAGGCCCCTTCAGCAGACTTGTTGTGCCTTGGGCTTACCAGGAGCCCAAAACAAGTCTCAGTCATTCTCAGTACCTAAGCACGTATGTATTTTTTTCTCCCCTTCATCAACAGAGCTCAACAGAACTTCTCTTGTGCTTTTAAACATTCTCTAGATGCAACTAATTTATATTCAGATCGGAGCTGCTAATAGATATGTATACTTACATCAACAAACTACATAAGACAGTGGTATCGCCTACATCTTAGATCAGTTTTATGTATTTACATTGAGCCCCATGAAACTTTCAGCAGCAGTTTGCTGATAAAGATTAGAATTTTTCACAAAAATCCATTTTTCTTTCAGGCTATCAGTAGTCCTCAACTGGTGCCTTCCTTTACTGAGTGCAGTGTCAACAACAGCAGTGGCAGCCAACACAGGCAAGAAACACTGGATGAAAGGATAACATCTCAGTTTCACTGGAATAAGTATATGAATTCTCTTCCTCCAGTTCGCAAGTTTCAAAGCTTCAGTCAACGAACAGCAGTGCATATGGACTGCTTTACATGGTTATTCCCTGTTTCAGAGTAGCTGTAGAAGCACTGCTCAGCAGTGACTGCTCATCACTACTGGACAGATCTGCTGCAGCTCCCACAGCTCTCAGAAGCACACCACCTTCCCTAGAGACTCACAGGAACAACCAGTGCCCCAGTGGCTAACACAGCATGGAGACTGGCCAGGCACCATAATTTACAGGTGGTACAAGATGTCCAAGCAGCAAATAGCCAGAAAGCATTTACTGATGCTGTGACAGCCAAAACAAATTAGCATCTTATGTTCAGCATAAGCAGCAAGACAGTTAACGATTCTCAAAGGAAGAGCTCTTAACCTTGTTTACCTATTGCAAAAGATACTGTTTCACTATCATCTACAGATATTTAAGACCACATAGTTTTACAGATCACTACGATTTCCCAGAAAATAGATGCAGGAAGCGTTTAGAATATTGAATGACATACTTCATACGTTGAAGAAATAGTAAAAGATACAAGTAGAAACTTTTTCTGACATAAAACATCCATTCAGAAATGCAGGTCTTTGACTCTTGCAGGAGAACATTGCATCCTTCACTTACAGGTATGGTCAATCAAAGCCAAACCAGAAATTTATGCCAAAAGATTGTTTATAGGACAATCTGGAGAACTTCTGCCTTAGTAGTTTAGCTCCTGATCTGCAGGATTCAGCAAGAGCATGGGCTGCAAATTTCAGCAGAAAATGACCACTGAATCTATCTGCATCAAAGTGTTAACATTTTGCACACAAATGAGACTTTTCACCAGCTTTTCCCACCCACAAGACAATAAAATACATAAAAGGAATCTTGTTAGCTCTGTTTATTATAAGTACTATTTTAGGAAACGGCACATCTTTCTAAGCAATGAACCGAATTTTTGAAGAAAAAAAAATATGCTTTCATGACACCCAAGTGCTCAACCAGCTGTGAAGAACAATCATGCAGATGACAGAGAACTCATAACTTTGGTGTGTTCTAATACTTTTCTAAAGTGGGTTTTTGTGCTGACAGTTGGCCACTTAAGAAACAAGAAATTAGGAATAGATTCAACTTCCAAAATTACTCAGCTTATCTATTTTTTGACATCCTTAATCACAAAGGTGATTGTAGTGAAATGCGTTGGATTGCCAGTCCCAAATAGCAATGCAGGGAACTTCTCCAGAGGAAATCTGCCAAGTCCGCAATCATTTATGTTAGGAAAGCATATGACAATACTGTTGACAGTTCTTATGCTTACAAGCCTTTGCTAGTACAGCAATATTCTCATGTTCACACAGCATGTAACATTACATAAGTTATCACTGTAACTCCAAGGCATGACAGCATGGAGAGCAGTCCTGCACAGCCTGAATTAGCACAATACTGGTCACACAAATGAACTGGTATTGCAATCAACTCCCAGTCTGGAGGAACCAAGATCTGAGAGGACATTTCTCTTGCCCTAATCCAGCTTTCACTGAAACCACGTCTCTCTGGTCAGACAGGACAGTGCCTGTAGGTTTTGGGAGACTTCTCTTCAGAAGCCCTCACAGGTAAAAACTATACATGGCCTAACAATGTGCACACTATGAGACACACAGATTTTATCAGATCTATACACTTCAATCTGAAAACTTACAGAAATTCAGTGGAAGTTCAGATAACATTTACAGCTCAAGCCCACATTTTTACTGCTACAGCAACACAGAGCTGCTTTTCTTTCCGTTCTGCAAGTTTCCTGCTGATTTTCTAGGTCAAACTAATAGAACATTCATGGTCTGTTTCCAGGACAGCACAAGCAGGAATAGGGGCTTTTCCTCTGGTAAACTGCTCCAGAAGAGCTGGTTTGAAAACATGAAGCAACATGCTGGCATAGAACAAAATCAACGATATGAAAATACCAACTTTACTTATAAATTAACTCCAAGAGAAACCTGTCTGTTATGCACAAGTGAGTACCTCACTCTTTAGAGGCAAAGACTTCATACAGAAACTTCATTTTTAAATGCATATTTCCAATTAGGTTATGAAAAACTGGAGCTTAACTTGCTTATGGTATGAAATTTTTAATTTGTATGCATTCAAAACTATGTACATTGACCTGTGGTGCTATATATTGGAATATCAGCTTTTCTGGAAATAGCAGATATTTTGACATGTTATATTCAGCACCAGGACAACACATACTATGTCATTTAATTTCCTTGCTTACAAAGCATTTTTTTTAGTCCCTCAATAAAATATATATTTTAAAACCTTTGCTTACAGATTCCTTCCACTGTAATAATTTTGAGTTTCTCATACCCACATTTGTAGGGCTTTCTCAGGAGTCAGACAGTGCATGCCACGACAAAACACGTGCCTGCTGGCTGGCTATCTACTGCCATGCAGGACATACCAGGCTACAACTTGCACAACTATGTCCAACTATGGAAACCAGCTTGGGCTTCTTAAAATTGCTTGGCTGGGACCTTAAAGCCCATCTAGTTACAAGTTACTGGGTAGAAATACATATAAGAGACAGGGAGAAGCTGCATCACTGCAAAACACAAAGGATACAACTTCCTAATAGGTTCAAATCAAGAGAGGCAGAACCAACTTCTTGTTTTGTTGTTTGTACTGCGAAGATTAAGACATATGAATGCATAAAGTACTGAGAAACCCTAAGAAAGAAGATGCTGTACAAGTACAAATCCCAGTCTGTTCTTGTTCTAAACAGAACATACGTAAGTCAGGCAGTGACAGTGGCCTTTATGGGCATGATTGTGGGGTTCCCAGCCCCTTGCACAGAGCTGCATCGCAGAGTGATACCTACAGCAAGGTGACGTGGACAATCACAACTATGTTCTATGCTGGGGACAGGCACCATTCAGGACATGCAGCAGACCCAGAGCTAAGAACAAGCAGGGTACTCTCAGAGCAGGCTTCTTGCCACTTCAAGAGATAAAAAAACCTCACTGTCAGTAATAAAGCACCTATTTCTCCTTTCAAACAGCAGTCACTGACATGTCCCACCTTTTCTGATGGATGTTACTTTCGTATAGATTCACAAACACAAACTCTGCTTCAATTTCAGACCTTAGCAAGTCTCGTTGGCTTGTGTAGAATTTGGTCAAGATGAATTCATACAGCTTCAGGTGTTGCTGGTTTAACTTACTATGGTCAGCCATCAGGATAAAGCCAAAATGGAAAGGAACTTCAGGTGAAGATGCAAGACAGACTTGTAGGAAGGTGCAGACAACTCAAGGGAAAACTCCACAGGAGTAGAGTGAAGTTGTTATGGACACACTTCTCTGTGAAATTAAAGAATACCACCACCTTGCATCTTCGCAAGTCTTAGCAAGACAGTGTCCTTAAATAAAGTATTTACTCTTTGAGATTGTAATAGTTTTGTGAAAAGAAACAAAAACAGATTTCTGATTTGTTCAAACAATATTTAATAAATATTGTTTGGATTTGATGATACCTCTCCTCCTTCCATCTGTATGGTTCTTGGTTCTTTCCCTCCAGCCCAACAGCTTTTTCCACATGAACTGACCCTTATCATGCCCTTGAATTTTTGACAGGTACTCAAAAATCTGAAATTATGAAATACATAAAACACAGCTCATTAGGAGACACTTGTGATTTGTCAGGATTTCTTAGGGAAGAATTAAGACAAAGATTTTTTTTTCATATAACTATTGAAAAAAATATATTTCCCCCCCAATATTGCACGCTAACTAGATGGAAAACAAAATATGTAGAGTTACAATTAATTTTGTAACTTCTGTTTTTGTACAACTGTTGTACCCAATTTGGTACATTATAAAAATCATAGTAAAAATCATCCCATGTACATTTCTTTTGACACTTAATTTAGAAAATACTTGACTGTATAGAAATTTAACAGCTTCTTCAGTGGTGATAATTTTAAGAAATACAAAACAGTAGTATTTTCCTTATGATCAAATCCAAGATTATTACATGTTAGCCTCTTTATTAGCGCTCTTAATAAATGTTTGTGCAGAACTCTGTCTTCAGTTTAACACTCAGGAAACTGTTAGGATCATCTCATCAAATCTTCTACAGCCCTGGCTGTGTAATTTCAGTTATTCCTGCACTAAGCCAAATGTGTTTGTGACTGTCTCATCTCTTCTCTCTGGATAGAGCATATTTTCCCTTCTTTGCCATTAATATCCTGATTAATATATCTTATTCTTTGCCCAAGTTTGATTTTCATTGTGACATATCATTTTGCTTCAGTAAGTAAATACACAAAACGTATACCTAAAGTCGGGTTTGAAAGCCATGGAACAACTGACCTATTACAAACAATGGGTCTTCTATAGCAGATAGCTTTGCCAGGATTAGTGTGTTTCGATGAGATAATCAACTATGCATTTTGTGACCAGCTCACTCACATCCTGGCAAAACGATCTTGCTGGGAGGCAGACTGCATGCTTCACTACCAGGAAATGGACAATGACAGATAGTCTGCATTTCCATTTACACGTATCCTTAATTGTTGTCACTGAAAAAGACGTGCCAGATACTGACACAACAGATCATTCAAAGTAAGTTATGTATTCATGTTAAGCGTTATTTATCTAGACTGGAAAGGAAAACAAATATTGCTCTCTCTCTCCCACCCCCCTTCCTAATTAGCTGATTGTTTCAAATGCTTTTTGTTAGGGTTTCAGCAATTTATGTTCTTTAAGCTTGTCATAAAGATAACGCTTATTATGAACTATGCTAAGAATACAGTCCTAATTCAGATTCCTTTCTTTTCTGGCTACACCATAATGAAGATGTTTGCAGGATTCATTTATTTGATTCTGTCCAGAGAACCTCATGAAATGTATTTAGAAATAAAAACAATAAAACATTCATGCTCAAAACATCTCTGGCTTTTTGTTGTTGTTGGTTTTTTTTTTTATTGTATGATGTCCTAATAACAGTGATATGGAGTCCTGTTAAAATTTGGTAAATGAAAAAAGCTATATTAGCATATTGGGAATTGGAATAGTTTGACCAAAACAGCTTAAGAAAAGCTTAAGAATCTACTAAAGAACAACATCACTGGCAGGTTTTAACAATTTGAAAAATATATATACTCTAGAAATCACTTAAAATTAGAGATAATAAAAGCAACTTCCTAACTATTGCGTAACGCAAGATAGCAATCGCTAACAGATACCTTCTGAGTGTATTTGTAATATAGGAATTCTTTTAATTAAGAAGGATTCTCATCTGTCATTTCCTAAGCCAGGCCATTCACCTGGCCGCTCTACAAAGCGAGCAAGGACTTCCTGAAGGAGCTGCCATGAGACCCACACACCACCACTCATCCTCTGCCCTGCCCAATTCACATTTCTTGGTGACCACAGTTTCATCAAAACCAGAAATTAACAAATTTGCTAAAGATGCCAAATTATAAAACTCACTACTATTTGCGTATAATGCATGAAATATAATTCAGAAACATTACATATAGCAGAGATCTGCTCTATTTTAACCACTCAGTAAAATAAGTAAGTATTCATTGCTTAAAATAGTATAATCTAGTTTCAACTTGCCTCCTCAATGATTTCATATTACATTTCCCGAGTAAAATCGTTTTTCAGGACAATCAGTGCAACAGCCTATTTCCACCATTTCTTACAGCCCAGCAGGAAGGCCTACCTCTACAGCCTTGATAATTACAAATCCTTTCTGTGATGCTAATAGATTATTCCACTTTGAATGAGCATCCAAAATTATTTAGCAACACCTTAAGATGACAGTTCTGCCATTCTAAATCCTAAATAATTAATTTGATTAAAAACATGTAACCAATGAAAGAGCTTTCACTTTGGGTATCATCTCTTTTACCAGCATAAGGAACACTGTGGCTGAGACATTCATTTCTTCATGGGCTGCCTGGACAAAAGGCAACATCAGCTTAGCTAGGTCTGCACCAAGTCAACATGCACAGGTACTGGATGTGACAACAGATGGCAATACAGATTAGTTTTGCTTATGTGCAATACAAATAATGTCAGCCTAAAGCAGGTTTCATGTCTGAATACATAAATTGTTTTTAAACTTTAGAAAGTGAGAACAGAGTGCAATTTATTTTCAGTTTGTTTTTATTCCTACCATGCTTTAAGTGCAAAATCCTTGTTCTTTTAATCACAGCAAGTGGCCCAACTTCAGAAATGCAAAGTTACTGCTCATTTTTGAACCTTCTGTAAGCCAAATTTCCTATGCAAGGATTCAGAAGACCAGCTCCCTAAATGCACCCTCTTGTTAACCCAGCAGCCAAGAATGACAGCTTCCATAATGGGCCACAGCACTGGCTAGTTCAGGTTTGGTGCTGTGGGCATGATGCTGATAGTTGTTCATTCCAGATTACCTGGCAAACATATAACCTCAGATAAGCAAGCATCTGCACTGCACTGCATGACAGAAGAGAAGGTGTGTAACTATAAGTAATATCATTCATTTCACAATGAATATGACAGCATTAATACAGAGGCTCAGATTAGATACTGTATTCTTACAGTCATATACATGCACTTTGCTCTCCTCTCACTTAGCAATCTCATTTCAATGAAAGATGCAGGAATTAAATCCTGAAAACAAAGCCATTAAAACCCTGTCCCAGTTTACCCAGTTGCAGTAAAATGCATCTATCTACATTCAAGGGTACCTTGATAAATACCCCATTTCTTTTTTTAATTTCCTTTCCTCATATTACAGGAAAAGCTTTTCTAGAGCATTCAGATCTAGTCTAGGAGCAAATAAAGGACTCCCTGCACTGGTCAACAAGAACATTGCTTCCAGTTTACTGATCCTTTCTAAGTGGTCATAAATTCCTGTGCCTCTTCAGGAGTAATCTAAGGAAGGAATGAGGAACAGATCAAACCATGCCCTAGGCACAGCTATTCCTCTCAAGGACTCAGTACCAAGTGGTCCTTACACTATTCAGATAGAGTATCAGACCCCAAACTGTACGCCAATTCATGTTTGCTCATTAACACAACTAGGTATTTGCTAGTGCCACAAACACTATCAAATGAGTTAATGACACTAAAACCCTATGGGAATCATCTGTTATCTATTCAATGGTTTTCATAGAGGTCAGTAAGACATGCTATCAGGGGTAGGTGTCCATGGACAGGCTTGCATTTATCCACCTTTATAGAATCACATTCGATCAAAAATTAGGTATGCTCTCAAACAACTTCACTATAGAGGAGGAAAATCCTTTTCACTGTATCTGGCTCCCGTTGCACTCAAGCCAGAAGCATGAAGCAAAAGCACTTTGATGTAGGAGTGCTCCTTTCTAGCACAGCTCTTCTTGATCCACTAAGATAAGAAAGAAGAACGCAGCACAGCATCATCCCAAACTCCTTTTTATATTCGGTTGCCTAAAGGCCAATTAATGGCACATTATTGCAGGCCTGATAATACATTTAGCAGACAGCTGCACAGTGATAATATAGTTATATTAATATAATTACACATTCTACGTATAATATGCATTTTGGAACATGTAATAATGTAATATCACAACAAAAGAATGTCTAGAGGAGAAGTCCTGAAAGTACACATGGTTATTTTTTAATTTTTTTTCCTAGCCTGATTTTCTGACTCCTGGCTACTTTTGTTACAGTGAGGTAAAAGGCACTCACCCAAGCAAGTTACGAGAGTCCTTTAAGTGAGAAGAGTTTCCCTCTACCTGACTCACAGCTGGAGAACAGGACGTGGTCCTCCATCAGAGCCAGACAGCAACCCGCTGACAGAGGGGCTGGGAGCCCATGAGGATGCAACGTTCCCAACTCCTCAAACATGAGCATGCTGTCTCTGCAACACTCTCAGGCTGACTACATTAGAAACAAGAGAATATCTCCACAAAACAAACTCATATAATTGCACACATCATTACCGATGGACTAACCAAGTCATCTAAGAGAGTTTTGCCATTCATTTGGCTTTGCATAAAGTATCCAACCCTTTCTGCACAAGAACAATACAAACGGATAATCAGGCTATCGATTTCTTAATAATTAATGGATATTGTACAGTATCATTTTTGCACTCTGCTTTCCTTACACAGCCAAGGCTTGCACTAACATCACGGGGAGTTTCTGGAGTGAGAAATGCCGGACTAGGTAATTGTTTTTGCACGTAAGGGCATCTTGGCCGATTTGTTGTGTGTATAATAAAAGCTCATACTTGTGCAGTAATTTAACATTTCTGAATAAACAGTGATTCATAATTCTCCATCTCCTTGTCCTCATTTCTTTAAAAAAAATTGAGTCACTGTTGTTTAATCCAATAATTATGCAAACACTAAATCTTACACTGGAGGAGAAAATGTTAACGCATATTGAAAAACCAAAATGTGCACAACTATAATCTGTATGATAAAATGCATTACTCTGTTTAAAAGGATTGTTTTACAGAAGCAATTAACAATCAGCAATCATACAGTTCAGACCGGTGTTTTGATGCCATCTGTTGGAGTAAGTCTTCACATTCCCGAGAATGAAGCTATAATTTTCTGTTTATGATTTCATTAGATGCATAGAGCATTACAGCTACAAAAAGAAGAGGATTTCACTAGACACTTTCATTTTAGAAAGAGCAGCTCTAAATAGATCAGTTTGTCACAAGTCTTTTCCTAAAAGGGTAGAAAGATAATACAATTGTAGTGGTACCAGAACTGACAAATACATTCTAAAACAAAGAAATATTTCAGGACCTACATTTCCTATTAACAAACTTAGGACAAAACATAGACATGACATTTCATTTCACTGCAAAAACAAAAATGTAGTAGGAAGTACAGTAATGTTTGCACCTTCACAAAAACTGCAGTCATGTTCTTCTAATGGAACTGGGTGAACGATGAGCTGCTCACTGAAGTACGTATTTTAATTTTATTATTGCATTAAATACATGATTAAATCTTTGGGGGATATTTTAATACACTAGGGGGAGCTAGATCTCTACAATGAACATGAGCAATTAGCTAGAAGAAAGTTTAACCCTGTTTAAAAAAAGAAAAACATTTAAAAACAGTCTCATAGGCCTCTCTGGCTGACAAATATGCACATTTCTGTTCAACAACATGCAAACCGAAGTCCCACAGCATACTAGGAAATACTATTTCTCTTCTACAGTTTATTTAAATTATAATTACTCTTAATTCTGTTATTTCAAAGACTGCTCTAATGAATCCATGACAGCCTAAAACCAGCCAAAATAGTTCTCCTTGCTGATCTGCACACAGATTCACCACCTCCAGTCCCGGCTACTATGCTAATCCCACAGTAACATCAGCAATGCTGCTGTGTGAAACACTGCTTTTTTTTTCTGCATTACTGTTCAGCAATTACACACTGCTGTGTTAAGAGTTAAAAGACTAATTCTAATGTATTAAGTCTGCAAGTTTTATCTTCTAAAACCCACTAATTCATACATTTCTCAGATTTAAAGTCTTTAAATGATTTTCTCTATGAAACTAGAGAAATCTTTTTCCTCCCAAGAAAAAAAAGATTTACATCTGGCAAATCCTTACTGTAATCGTTGATTCCTTTCAAATATTACAGTAAAATTTGCCCACTCAGCTGCAGTTTCAAAATCAGAGACAGATTGGTACACATGCCTGTAAAGTTCTGCCCAAAATACAATCTTCCAAAGAAAGGGTTCCACAGATGCCCATGGGATTCCTGGAACAAGGAAGAGCTACTCACAAAGGGTTAAAGGATCCAGGACAGCAGGTGCCAGGAACTGAATTTCTGATGCTGAAACAGAAGCAGCACACTGCTCTGATGCTATGCTAATTCACTATAAGTGAAATCAATTAATCTGTTGAAAAATAGACCAGAAGTAATACCAAGAATCTCTTTACGATAGAAAACCAGTTAGTCATTCTAGGAAATCCAATAAAATCTTGTTTGTCATCATTTTCATCAAAAAAGGCCGAAGTTTAACGTGTTCCAAGCACATATCTCTATTTCTTAAAATGAGGACATGGAGAATGTGGACTTTTCTCATAGCATTCACCTCTTTCATTTGGACACTTTGTTTTTTCTTTTGCTTTGCCTTACCATTATAAATATTCAGAGTATAACACTATTCTAGAATACTTTTTGCAAAACTTAATCATTTGAAAAATGCTCTTTATTTTTTAAATAAACACATCTTAGTATATAAAAGAAATAAAAATACATCTTAACAACTTAAAAAGACAGATTATATCACTATTTCTTTTTCTGCATCCCCTATTTTCTATTAACTGTATTATTTTTTTTTCCCCTTCCAGATATGGAAGAAAAGAGCACTCTGCACTATTTCTGGAGAGCACAAGATTAGCATTTCCAGTTAAAATTCCAGCTGAAACACCAAGGCAGTTGTTCTTAAAATTATTTAAGGATGCTGGAGGAACAGAGAAAGTGGGGGCAGGCCATGGACAGATGTCTGCCCAGTCTGGGCTGGCCACTGCAATGACAGAACCATTAGCAAAAGAGGAGACAACTGGACGTGTAGCAGATAATACTTCTGGATTAAAAATCATGTTGTAGCACTTGATTTTTTGTGTCAACCAAGATCTAACTTATACATGAATAACAACACTGAACTGGCCTGAACTGTGCAGTCGAGAAACAAATCTGATACGACAGTTATACTGGCAACAGTCCAGAGGAGCAATCTGCAGAGCTCTTCGGAGTAGGACTCCCCCAGCTGACATTGCTCCATGGCCCACAAGGCAGTAAAGCTGTAGGGATTGTCACAGACGTAGTTTCATTGTGAAGTACTTAGAGTTCTTTTGAAAATTCAGTGAAAAAGATAACACTACTTTTCCCAAACCGCAAATGCCCTCCATATCCATAAAGCACATAACACGTATGCAGTTTACAGATTCTTCACTGTTGTGCCCTAGCTCCTCTAAACAAGAACCATTTCTCAAATTCCTCTGGACATGCACACTATTAAATTAACAAGCACAGAACTGTGACAGCAAATTGCACACTGATGATGCAGAAAAGGAAAGCAAATACCTGATTGGAACGACCATTGTTTTTCTCGCACTTACTCTTCTGCAAAGCAGATGTTCACAGTTGTTAGAGATACAGCAATTGATCAAATCTATCAAGGAAATACTAACAGATTTTCTTTCACTATCAGATTAAGGTAGTTTTCAGCTAATAATTCACAAGTAGAATGAAGTAGTTATTTAATGAGTAATGAGTATGCAGACAGCATGCAAAAGCGACACCACCTTCAGATCTCTTCCAGGACAAAGTAAAGAACCAGAAAAACGAGGCCTGCACAGAACTCAAAATTCCACAAACTGCTGAATGAACTAATGCTGATAATGTCTATTAGATAACGTTATATTGTCCAGCTTCTCAGAATTTCTGCAACTAAAACCTATTTGAGATCCTTTGCAGAAAAAGTAGTTTTCATCCTGCAGCTCCTGAATTAGGGGCTTCTTATAAAGTACGTGTGTGATAATGAACATGCCATTAAGTTAAAATGTTTTAATTAAAGGTATAAAACACATTAACTTAATTTTCATTTAAAAATGCTACTGAAAACAGATTTTGTTTCTAGACCAGCTCAGTTCGGAAGAACTGTCTCTGCCTGTTAAGCATCCCTTACCAACATTAACTCTTGGCTTTCAGACACACAGCTGGTTGTCTTCCAACCAAATTCCTACTTGACTTTTAGGGGAGCAGAGGAGGGAATAAATTAAAAGGTTAAATTTTTAAGAAGTTCATATTATAAGTTTATGGGGACTTCTACCCACAGAAACACTTATTTCAAGAAAACAGCGATGCATTATTTTACAGTGACCTACTGTTCAAGAATCAATGTTTTTGTCCCAGTTTACTAACTTCTAATGAGTGCTTTGCTTTACAGGTTTTCCTCTGGATTTCTTGGTTCTTCTCTCACTGGGAAGAGCAGGTTTTCAATGAGAAGAGCATTGCAAGTGCACTCTCAGAGAGGGGATTTGCAGAGAAAACAGACATATTGTCATTGTGATCTGCATACAGAAGCCATTAAGCCCATTGAGATTTTTGTCAGTAATGACAAAAAAAGACAGAATAAAGCCTGAGCTACCTCTAGGCTATGTGTTTAGACTATAAATAGTACACTTATGATGTACAAGTAGCAGGGCACACCACATACCACAGGGAAAAAAAAAAAGGTAGCATAAACTATTGCCACAACAGACATGATCTATTCAATGTTCCATTATCTTCAAACGCTGCATTTGATAAGCAAAAACTTCCTTCCTGTTCCTTTCACCTTGGACAGCAGTGGCTTTACTGCAGTAAAAGCAGCTTTCCAGACAAACTTGCTCATCATGAGGAGATTCTGTCCATTTTCACTAACTGAAGCAAAAATACCAAGATAAATAGCAAGGGATACAGAGAAAGAGCTTACAAATTTTCACAAATTTTACACTACATTTCGCTACATCATCCTGAAGCTTCAACAACATGACTGGTCTTGTTACCTTTTCCTGTAGTCATAATTAACTAAGTTATGACTAATTAACAGTTGGCTTGATTCAACAACCACAATGACAAAGGACAATCCTTTCCAGGGGTGAGTCAGGTAAAGTTAATGAGCAGGTACATCCCACAGCTAGAGTCATAAATATCTGCAGGAACATCTATTATGACATCTGACACAGATGATAGACATTTTAGTTTAAGTTTCAAGCAAAAATCCAAATTTCACTTCAAAAATAATTTTGTCTAAACATTCACTTTTAAAAGTTGCATCACTCAGTAACAGTAGCGTTGCATTACCCATGACTTGCTTTGCCAAAATCTCAAAAAGTGTGTCATAATGGAGCAGAGAGAAAACAACAGGGATAAAACCCTGTTCTTACATGAACTTAAGATCATTTAACAAAACTTAGACCTAAACTCACTGCAGAATTCAATGCTTGCAGAGTTAGCCCATTTGTATGAGCTGAAGAATACCTACAATCAAATTTGAGACATGACTTTAATTTATCTAAGAGATCTCTTCTATTCAAAGGATGCGAGTATCTTTAAAATGATAGATAGGACAACTTTTACTTTGGAAGATGTTCTAAAGTGGCTATGCAAGTTAGAAGACTCAATACAGATTAGAACATTAGTGTAATTCCAAAACCAAGCAGCTTTCAGAAAAAATCCATTATTAGTCACCTTACACATTGTTTTTTAATCTATAACGACAGAAGATAAAATGAATTTAATTGTCTCAGTCTGGCAGACATTTATCAGCATAAACAACTCTGTGACTGCATACTAATGACAATGGCTGCTCAGGAACGACTTCAAACCAGAGAAAATAGAGACCAAGGTGTGAGTGTCAGAAGTCAGCAGTCCTCCTTTAAAGGAGGCTCTGACAGTGTATGAGGGACAGCATTATGTAGTAGACATGAACAAGAGAAAAAGAGGAAAAATAATCTAAAATTATTTTAAAAGACAAAATTAGGATCTATTGAAAAATTTAGAATTCAGCGTTTACAGTGACTGCTGTAGAGAATAAAGAAGGGAAATAAAATCCCTAGGTCTTGTTTAAGATTTGGTAAGACTATAATATATACTATAAAAATACCAAACAACTGTTCAAATAATTACAAAGATGTTACCAGAAGTGAAATTCTCAAAGGTATGCCTAATAGCTATATTTTCTGACTCCATCTGGAATATCTCAGAAATGATTAACCAGTTTGGTGAGGCAAATAAAACAGGTTATGTACTTGTTGAACAAGAAGCATAACCATTCCTGTGTGCATAGTTTATTGAGACAAAACTCAATAAATGTAGTCTTGATATACGTATAAGATGTCTGTGCCATGCAATTTCAGATCACATCAACATTTAAAGTGACTGTAAATTTTGTCTGCTGACAAGCTGACTCACCACCTGCACAAAGCTATTTACCTTCTACTGACAGAAACAACTCATCCATCTCATCTTCCTCGATCCCTTTAAACAACCAATATTTTCCTTTAAAACTTTTTGGATAATAAACATTCCCATTTAACATCTAAAGCAAAACTGTATGTCTGAAAGCATAAAGCAGGGTTTCTACTCTGACAAGAACTAATGCAGACAAGATGCAGAGATCACAGTAAAAATCTCTCATTCCGGCTGCAAGGAACTCACACTTCTCCCACTTACATACAGCAATTGCTCCAAGTGACATTTGTTTAAGGGTTGACTGTCACTGGTCTAAGTGCAACAGAACTCAACAACGTAATTCCATCTTTGCTTTTGGAGCACAAGCAAATCTTGCTACACTTTTCAGATCAACTTGAAGCTCAAACCACGTTCGGCTCACTCTCGCAGGGCTTCCAGGAAAAGAAAACAACGCAGCCCTAAGAGGAGCCTCATAATGTACACTGTAGACATTGGTTAAAAACATCAACTGCAGCATTTTTGTCAAGCTTTTCATTTTGATAAGAACCTTACTAAATAGAAAACGCAATTCTGTTATTTGCCTAACATTCAGGAGGCTGAATAATTAACTACATTGCCCCTTCCTCAAATGCAAACAATTCACGCTGTAAGAGTATGACTACTGCAGTATATCAACATTTTATTCACTCTTTAAAACATGAATATTTAAACAGAAGACATTTTTCCCCATGCAGAAGCCTAAATAGAAGCTCTTATCTGAAAAAGTAAAAGCTGTTATTTTTTTTTTCCAAGAGGCTTCAGACTGTATAGAGATAGTTACATACACAGGCATCTCAAATGAGAGGGCACCATACATACATGTAATTGGTTGCTTTTTCTTTTCCTCAGCAGTCTGTACAAAACGTGAAAATGTGCCTGCTTCTTACTAGCCATTAAAAGGCAGTGGTTGCACCATACTGTGATTTGGGGAGCTGAAGAAAATAGCCAGAACTGACTGATATCTGATAAACAGTAACAGGAGTCAGTTTATTGCACCAATCGTTAAATAATGGTGCTGATTATAAGGCTGCTAACTGCAGATGCTGTAATTGTCTGTCATAAATCTTAGTCATTTGTGACAGGAGCACAATGAAAGAGAGCATCTGCTTGAGGGCAAATGACTTCTGATAAATATCAGCTCTGCTAAAATGTACTTGGATGTGTCTCAATATTTTGGAGAGCCATTCATGTTGCTTCCACAAATGTGAAGTTATTATTGGTTTGTATTGATTTTGCCACCTTGGGGTTTTTTTTCTTTTTAAAGAGACAGAGTCAGAGAGTGACTCAAGGTTGAGCTGAATTGAATCTCAGCTTTTTATCTGATCTGCTCATTCCTCTCAAATGCATGTTTGAGTGGGAAAAAAACTCACTTTTTCAGATGATTGCTGTGCAGCAACACAGCCTAGAAAATTCAATATGTAGTCCAGCTTTTAATTCCCTCCCCCCGAATCTACTCCTTGCTAAAGGTAAAGAAACATTTTTAAGGCTGTTTTAACATAATATTTTAAAGGATTACAACAGTTGAAGAATTAATCTGATATTAAGCTATTTTTGGAAGATGATAAAAAGCAAATTTCAAAAGCTATCAGAAAGTAAACTTCCAGTTCTTAGAATAATTAATGCGTTTTCATTTTCTGCCCAAGTCATAACACAATGAAGAACAACAAAACTATACTGTTGCAGCTCATACTGAACAGTGCTTTAGCTCTTCACTTCATAAATCACTCAGCAGTCTCACTGGAGTCATCACCACCGATGAAAGCTGCACACGCACACACTGATACTTAAACATACATTTCTTGGGTTTACTCTTGATACATCATCAGGACTACATTCCACACTTAAATAAAGAGGGAAAAATTGAACTTGAAATTTTAAATGAGGAATTTTACTGATGACTGAACAAGCACTCTCTTTTAAACATTATTACTTGCATAATTCAATTAACGTTGCTTAACCTTTGTTATGAACCTGGAATTCTACCAGAGCAGTATGCTTCACTGCATTACTGCATATGTTGTTAAAACAGGTGAAACTCCACATTGAAGGAGCTAACTTTGGTGAAATAAACTGATTAAAGCCACATCGTGGAAGTCTGACCAGCACCATTTACGAGACAGGGCATCACCTTAGAACTGCACACTGTTCACTGTTTAAATACTGAAGACAACAGACTATCACAGCCCAAATAGAGTCATGTTCTCTTATGAATGTCTACCTTGATTCTTACTAAGCTGTAATATTAAAGCCACTGGGTTTTTTTTTCCGCCCACATTTTTTTCCTCACTCCACATTCTCCTTATTCTTCTACATTGCTGAAGCATTAGCAGTAGACATCTCAGGACAATAGCCAACTTCTGTACACATTATCAAAACAAACCTCGATAACCAAAGTACAGCAGAGAAGGTTCTGATTAGCAGAAGCTACCCACAGAGTAGTTTCCCAAGCCCAAAACAACAAGAACTGCTTCTTCCCATTCTAGCTGCTGGTACCCATGCAGCAGCCTGGCACTATGCACAAATGCAAGCTGAGGTCACCACCCATGGACTTCCCCTGCCAAAACAGCCCCAGCCCTGTTCTGACACAGATCTTAAAATCCAAGCGTAGGCTGCAATTATCAAATGCCAGTGAGAGCTTAAGGACATGCTTAAAAAACATAAATATGGGTAAATGCCTAGGTACATGTCAGAGATCAAAGAGTTAAATTATTTTTCCTCATATTCAGCAATATTGGTTTTGTAATCTTTTATAAGATTGAATCAAGCTATCATCTCAGAAAGCATACTAAAAAGCAAACAAGCATAACATTTGAGAGAGCATTTTCTTGAGCCATCTTTAGGGCTCTGAATCATTTTTAGTCATAAAGACTTGAATCTTGTACCACTTCTCTCATAGAGACGGACATCTACTATGAAGTTCAGTCATAGGACATGTAAACAAATTGGAAGATTATCATCCTCTCCTTGACTTCCACAGCAAACACTAAATCAAAGACCAAATGGCTGCATTCAGACAAAAATTGGGACATAAAATCAAGTTTAAAGGACTGAACAATATGTAAACATATGTAAATACACAAAAGCTAGTAAAGAAGAATCAGTATGCTTTTTGTAAAAGGAAGCAATCCTTTGAAAAACACCAAGAAATTTCTGTAGTCAACAATTATATACACAAAAACCCCCTAAATATTATCTTGAAATTCAATACTGTTTTTAGCGGAGTCCAGCATGGAAGTCCTTTAAAGAAGTTGCCATGAGAGAAAAAGAAAGGTTCTCAGATGCATAATAAATGAAGCTAAAAGAAACATCAGTAAAAATCAAAACAAAAGAAGAGAAGAAGGAGCAGATAATTCTCATAGCAGTATGAGGTCAACAGCAGCAGGTCATGAAGATGCTGTGAGGCCCAAACTATCTGTAACGTTCAAAGAAACCTGACAGCTAAAATTTGTGGGAAAGAAATCTCTAATTTATAGAAGAACGTTACAGTAACAAATGAGTGAGCAATGAAATGGCAAATGAAATTCATTCTGGATAAAAGTTAACGAAATACTGGTGACTCCCACAGTAAACTGAATTTTTCAGAACAAGCTGGAAAAAGCAGTCGGAAAACAACATAGTGCTTTTGTAGGTTAAACACTAAACACAGTTCTGCCCTTTCCCTTCAAAAAAAAAATGCAGTGAATAAAAACAGTAAAGGTATAGATAATAATACGCAATAAAGTCCAGAGATTGGGGAGGTTGAAAAGTTACAAACCTGAACATATATTTTACAGAACACATGGAACTGTAGGATAGAAATCCACTGAAGTTTACATGAAAAACATTACTGTTTCAGACTGTCACAGTGCAAACTACTGAAAGCTGGGGAAGTTGCAGGACGAAGTAGTGTGGCAAAAGAGCCTTATTCTTGCATCCTCTTGGGCATCCACTGCTGGACACAGTCAGAAGTAAGACACTGATCCATCAAAGGGACCCTGGTTCTTAGTGAAATGGGTTTTATATTTAATGACTTTTTTACTTAATGAAATGGCTAAAAAGAATCCCTCCTTCCCATTAAGGTTGTGTGCGAACACAAAGAGAAGTTGTTAAAATTTTAACAAGAAAAATGGTTTAATTAATGGCTTACTATATTTTATTCCTACAGAATATTTCTATTCCTTAATTCATCTTCAGTCTCCCAAAATACATTAGATCCCAGCTCCCCTCAGCAAAGTATACAGATAGAAAAGGTTTCATCCTTTCTTCCTCTCTGCTGTAGAACTACTTCATTGAGCTGCTTTATTTCCATCACCATTCTGACCAGCAATATGCAGACAGCTTTTTTTTGTAACCTCACAGATAGAAGAATAACTTGATAAAGGGCATAGTCATAACAATATCGATACTTCCTTAGATCCTTTAGCATTTGCTTTTTCTGTACAACCAAGAAAGCTAAGATTCTAGCACAAATCATGTGCCAAATAGCATATTTCCTCCCATCCAAAAATTGAAGACCAAGAACAAGCAAGGCTGCTTTCTTGCTATTCACCATCTTTCAATCTTTTTTAAGAGGGAGGGAGGATTTAAGTTGGATGTCAGCGGGAAGTTCTTTACTATGAGAATGGTGAGGTGCTGGAACAGGCTGCCTAGAGAGGCTGTGGATGTCCCGTCCCTGGAGGTGTTCAAGGCCAGGCTGGATGGGGCCCTGGGCAGCCTGGTCTGGTGTTAAATGGGGAGGCTGGTGGCCCTGCACGTGGCATGGGATTTGGTGATTCATGATCTTTGAGGTCCTTTCCAACCTGGGCCATTCTGTGATTCAAGCACCATCAACACCACACAGCAACTCCATTCCAACACAGCCAAGCAATAGCTAAACTGCTTTGAATGTTTTCACAAAGCCCCTATGGAAACCATGCAAATGACTCTGCTGTTGAACTAGACGCTTCTGCTTTTTCCTCCCCAAGTACTCAACTGTCAGCTTGGTGGATGTTCACAGTAGTTCTTCCATAGGTTTTAGCCACGGTACATCACTTCAACTGTTGAAGGCACACCAAAACATTTTCAGGCATGCAGACAGTATTTATTGCAGTTTCTTTAAAGGAAAAGAAGACTACAAATGCTTTGCTTTAAGCTGAGAAATATTTGTAGTGAGTAAAGATGGAGCAGTCCAAAGTTTTTATGAACACAAACAGAAACTCACTTGTCTTTGTTAAGATTTCACATCAATTACTTGTCATCATTAAATTAACAGATCTTTTTCAGAACAAGTCACATACAAACTTATATGCTACAGGTATAGCATACCTTATTTATTCATTTGTTTTCTTAAGCTTCAGTAAAAACCCATCCTCTCAAGATGCTTCTATTTTTATCAGTTCATACACAGTGTGCTCTGGTCTTGAAGTTCCTTTAAGATGAGCTTTAAGCAATGACTGTGCAATAGCCATCTCAGGGCAGATGCACCACTGCTGCTGGAATGTCAGCAGACCAGCAGGGTGTGCCACACATCTGTGAGGCCACGTGGGCATTCACACATCCAGAGCACGAAGCCTATCCTACGGGCACTCAATGGGTTAAAACCACTGCAATATGCATTAAGCACATTTCAAGCCAGCAGGGTGCCAGCCTAAGATGTCCTCAAAACCTAATTTGATAGATATTATGCCATATGCTGCTGGAAGTAGTTAGCAATAAAGAAAGTAAAAAATTTATGGATGAGCAAAGTAGAAGCTCTTATGGATGGAGTGTTTTTAAATCAGGTGTATAATTTACCTACCGTCAGACCACATGTAGAGTGCATTACTCAATTGAACTTGCAGGCAGATAGGAAGGCAGTTTCTTTTAATAAGCACTTCTTCAACTTATTGGCTCTACAATTACTTGCACCAATTACCAGCAGCTGCTGCCTGTTTGGTGTTTTATCTTAGACAAGGAGTTACATTAGTTTCTAATCAACAAACCATTCAAGGACTCTTTAAGAATATTTAAACTTAATTCCAAATAAATGAGGAAATTAACTGAAATACTGGATATTTTCATTGTAGTACTTCAATTTTCCTAGGTTCTTCTCCAAACAGACACTGATGTAATATCAATCTTTTAAAATCCTATATATCCAAGAATATACACTGTAAAATATTTGATAGACTTGTAAATGCCTTCAGTACATATAGCATCAGAACTGACCTTATTAACCATATATGTTTGTGATTATACACTTGTTATTGCTTTTTATAAAACATTAAGCTTATCATAGAAAAGACTGTTTTAAGACCTTTATGTCTGGTTCAAGTCTTGCAACTTTCTCCATTAACTAACTGTATGCTCCATATATAAGGGACTGACTAACGTTCCAAGATAAAAATTACCAGAGAAAACATTTTAATACTCTCTAAGCAAGTGAAAATATCCTTTGTGATACGAAGGATTTTTGTTTTTCATCTCTAGGTTTTCAAAATTATACTTCTAGATTTTCCAGACACTTGAAAAACATTTTCCTGCAAGAAAACCAGTATTTCTCTTGTGAGTTTTCTTCTCAAACAACTACATAGGAGAAAAATAAAGCAAATCATTTAGATCTGTAAGTAGCAGAAGCGGTTGAAAAACTAAAATGCACTGTAATTATAGACTCTGTATCTGTAAATAAAAGTAACAATTAATAAGAAAGCAGCATGTCAGCAATGCTATTCCAGCTGAGGCCTTGGCTAAATTACCAAATTGCCACCTCTACTGCTTACATTGGAAGTTTCTACCAATGAAAGAACAAACTCCCTGGAGTTCTCCTGGTGTTCTTCTACCTGCTGCTGCCTGTGCCACTGACTCCCCAGGACAAATTCTAGAAACAGGTAACCTTATGTAGACCTGATACAAGTTAAGAGGCTGCAGAGTACAGTTCTTGTTCAAGAGCAACAGAAGCTGTTCTGGTAATAGCCTTGGTCATGACAAATTCTTGAGGGGTCCACCTTTCCAGGGAGCATTCCATCTTTACTACAAGAACAGTCAAAGAAAAAATAACAACAATTAAGTTCTTAAGTTCTTTAAGTTCTTATATCAAACAGCTCTCTTTGTGTTCATCTCCTCAAGTATGAGACATCATAATATACTTGAGAAGCATGCTAAGAAGCTTGTAATCTGAATTTATGTCACTGTGGTAGGTATTACTAACACTCAGTATTCACTTCATACTACACATCAATCCACACAGAAGAGTAAGCTGAAAAAAAGTTTCTATGTAAAAAGTAAAAAACTTCCTTGTTCCTAGGATTCTGAAGCTGTCAGAACATGCAGTTCCCATGCTTTCTATAGAATAATTAAATCTAAATAAGACAACCTGGTTGTTTCATATTATCAACTAAAAGAAGAAGATCAACTCTATTCCTTTTTAGAGGCCTCAAAGTCAAAATCTCACATAATAAAAGTTCTCTTAGTAAGGATTAGGATATTAGAAATAATTTCAGACCCCAGTACCAGAGGTGCCTTTAGTGCACCACATTCAAAGATGGACTTGGAACAGAAATCACTGAATGATCGAGGTCACAAGAAACTTTGGAGATGGTCAGCTAATATTTCCCAAAGCAAAACATCAGAGTAGGTCTTGAATCAATTTGTGCTGAAAATGGCAATGAAAAAAATGGGGAAATTAATCTACAAATGAACAGATCTGTTCAGACACTTTACAATGAGTATCACTTGAAAACAAGTTTCAGATTAAACACCCTCACATGCATCCAAAGTTATTGTCTGTATATGCTTCCTAGCTCTTCTCCAAAGATATGTTAAACTTTTATAGGGATAGTGCCACTTTCCACGACTTCCCTAAAGGTTTGTAAATAGGCTTTCTTCATTTTTCCAAAAATAAAAGATTTCCATTACCCATAGAAAAGGAAGATCCCGGTCTCTCTCCCTATATTCAGCATTTAGTTTCTTTAACACTCATAGTACGATAAAGCCACTCAGGCCCAATAAACATTTTGCTATCAGAATTTAGAAATACATTCACATTTTTATTGTGACTTCCTTTAACTCATGCAGTTAACTTACAAATTATCCACCTTACTCTTTTAATATGATCTCTCACAGCTGGGAAAATCAAACCCTCTTAGGACTCAGTCAGATATTCACATCAATTTGTTTAATTAACACCAAGCTTAATATCTCTCAATTATGACTACAAACACTTCCCTAAAACAAATCAAATTCAGTGACTTAGAAAAACAAAAGCAGCAGAAAAAAAGAAATCTGACATTTAAAAATCAGAACACAATGCCAAAAGACAGCAGGACAGTAACTACTGTTTCTCTCACTAATACGCTATGGCACTCGGCAACCCATAGAAGGATCTTACCCCATCTGGACCAAATCTGTTACATGTCAATATTATACGCAACCATCTAAAAACATTTAATCATCATTGGAATATACAGTTAACACATACTGAATTTCAGGCACAAAACTACAAATACTGTTATAGTGTTGCTTGTGAAGAGTGTGCAGAGTATGTAAACAAAAGTACAACAATACGATGGCACCACTCTCTCATAGCTTGATAGCAATAACTGGATAACAGTGTGCTGCCTACTGAATCAAAAAACATTCATATGCAATTACGTACAGTACAAATACCTGAAGGCAAGAAATGAAATATATTGTGATATAACTTTCTACAGAAGATGTTGCCAGCTGAAAGGGACTTAAAGTTAAAGCAAGCACTTTTAATTAACTGTATCATGCCCCATACAAATACCAGTTAGACAACAATAGCATCAAACCTTGCTCTTAAGCATGGGCGTATCTGTAGTTCACCAGTCAATGACCCATTTCTGCAGACTTCTTGCCCACTATGCTCCCAGTGATCAGAAGGACGAAAAACCAAAGCAGCAGCAATCAGATCTATTTCCTAGCTTCCTTAGTCTTATATCAAAAGCCTACTGACACTTTCATCAAAATTAGAAGCTGTTTTGATGATCTCCACAAAGAGAGAAAATCCCAGATGGCAGAGGCACTTGAATAGCAGCCACAGTGGACTTAAATTGTCACCTTCTTGGCAATTCAACATATATTTACTGCTCATCCAATATGAGCAGTTTGAGAAGATCTAAGACAAGCAAGCATCTAGGTCACTTTCCAAGCTTTGACTCTCCCAGAAGTGCCAGAGGTCCTAGGGCAGCAGAACTCACAAACTACCCACAATACCAAACTAAACTTTACTATAAAACTAAAAAAGTCCAATTTAGTATGAAGGACTCTTGTGCTGAGACCACACAAGAAAATAAAAACAGAACTCCCTCTTGGGTTTCTTGGCAAATTTGACATGGGACATCAGGTCCAATGAACCTCATTAAATAACCGTGCTCTGAAAGAAAAAGGAGGAGGATGGAAAGAATATCAAGTTTTTAGCTACTTTAGTCAAATGAGAATTTATAGACATTGGCATTTGGTTTAATTTACACTGATGCTTAACTTTTTTTTTAATTTTTAAATAGCAATCCTTATTAAGCACACATCTGTGATTCTTCTCATTGCCAGATATAGTAGTATCGTTTATAGACATGTTTAATAAAGTTAGTATTTGTAAGAAAGATTTTACCCTTTAAAATGAGAGCTTTTTAATATGATGGAAAGTTTTCTTTCAAGAACTGGAATTAACGTGCGCTGCATATAATGAGTTGTGAAACAGGCAGCGCGTCATTATCACCTCCTACTCAGATCCATCTTAACTACAATCTCAGTATTTGGGTAGCTAATTAACAACCTACTATTACTATACAGTAAAGAAGAGATTGTCATGTTATTTCAAGTGGTTTTTAACAGCCTTTGAACACTAACTACTAAATTTGTTTACACTATTTAAAGAAGAAAAAATTTATAAATCTTCAGGAGCACAGAAATAGAAAAAATATGTCATTTAATTTAAAACTTTTAAACATATATAGATGTTTATATAAAGGCTTTTTTTTTTTTTTTTTAAGCAAACCCATTAGCCTTCCTCTATAGACTACTTGTATTAATTGATTTGGAAATTACAATGGGAGCACTTCTCATGTTTTCTCTCCTTTCCAGTTTCAACTTGTGGCCTCACTTCAACTGATGATAAAAGCAAAGAAGCAGCATTAGACAATTTTACTTGCCAGTCAATTTATCAGTACATTGAACCAAAAATGTAAAAGCAGTAAAGCAAGATTCTAAATCCTTATTTGAGCAACTATTTTAAGGAAGCACAACACAGCTATTAATACAACTTTTTTCACAATCACATGGCCAAATGGGGCCATAATTTCTCACAGCTAAGTGACTCCAGTGTTTTCAGACACAAGAAGTAGGCATGCCTCTACAACACAAGCCACTTGATATGAGCACTTATGCACTCAGATAGTACAGCAGAGTTGAAAGTTTCTATGATTCTAAATTCTGATGCTATAGGTAAGAATAGATGAAAGAACAACAAATGTTTTTAAGGACCAAAAGTTACAAAGAGTGGTTTTGCAGTTTTGAGAAGTCAAACCACACAGTCTGTTAGAGATGCACCAAAACTGCTCAAGATATTAAACTACTACTAAGTGAGATAATCCAGGTACTAAGAAACCTCTTATGTACAGCTTGAGAGCCATTCTGATAAATAATTCTTATCTCCATCATAAAATCTGCTTAGTGGACTTACTGAAGATATTCCATGCAAGAATATATGCAGCATTTATTCAGCAAACCTTTTTTTAAAACACATCAGATTTTCTCAGGATCTGGGATACAAAAGCAGTTTGGAAGAAAGCAAATTGGCCCAAACTTGAGTTGCACTCTATATGGCATTGTACCCAACTGGATCAAGCAAACTCTTCATTAACACCCAATTCTTTTTCTAGCAGTATAGTAGTATACCTGATAGGAGCACACATACACAATTTACTTACTGAGGAAACATAAAAGGGTTAGCAATACTGAGTATACTGTTCCAAACTGAGGTCAAAAAGCAGCCTAATTTTGAGCTAAGCATAGAGGTCCAATTTATCCAATTTATTCCATTTATCATTCTATTTCATGAAAGGGGAGAAACAAAATGCCTAATTAGTTTATCTTACATAAAATAAATACGTATACAGATATTTATTTATTGCACTGATTGTTTTGCACTGCAAGATAATTATGTCATTACCATCTCCACTCAAAGGAGAAATGCATTTGTTTCTTACTACTGCAGAGTATTATTCTGCATGGTTTTCCATTAGCAGAATTTCAGCCATCCCAGAATGCATTCAGACAGTGGTTCATTTTATAAAATTTAATTTTAAACCTCAGGTATTGATTTCTTAAACCACCACATACAATCTGACCGACTACTTCCTTCTGTTTGACTACAGCAGCTTCCTGGTAGGCCATGGGTATGCATCTATAGCAACTGGAGAGATCAATATAATGGGAAAAACATTACAACAGAGGTGTGATGACAGAAGGACAGGCACAATGGAAAGGTGCTATGAAGGACGGGAAGAAAATCACTCACCCCATCAGAAGATTCTAGGTTCACAGGGGAAAGCTTCCCCAAGGAGGGATGCCCAAAAAGAGACCCTTCCCCACTGGGGGTCAGCCCTTAAATGAGGACTAATGAGGCCAGGCTCCACCCCTTCCAACTGCACAGATGAATTGCCTTCACCTGTGCTCCTAGGGCTGACCAGGTACTTTCCCCAGGTGCTCAATCAGTGGTTCAGGCCATGACTCAACAGTTCCCATACAGCATCTGAAGATGTAATTCTGCTGTTAGCTGCTGGGAGCAGCAGTCATAATCCAGAAGTCACAGTCATCACACTCAGAGACTCCTTTTCCCCTTCATCCTTTTATTATTCCATGCTGATTAACCAAAGCTTGCATCTTTTCCACACTGTATCTTTTTCAGAACACTGTGAACTCCAGGTTTCTCAGGCCTGTTACGTTTCCAGAATGGTTTCAGTGCTGACTCTTATGTTTCAAAACACGTTGATATTTTTCTTGGTTAGTATTGTACAGAATTCCAAAACGCACCAAAACCAGCAGCAGTTCACCTCTACCTACCTCTTTACTCTGTACCTCTTTATTCTGAACACAACAGCTTCTCTGTTCTTAGGACACAATAAATTTTAAGAAGCACTAAGGAATCCCTAAAAAAAAAAGTCTAAAAAATTGTGTAGAACTAGATCCTGCAAAGACTGAGAATGATGCCCCCATTAGGACAGGCACAAGTAAAAGTTCACTGAGTCATAAAATTCAATAATGTTAATACTGGCAGAACCTAAAAAACTACACTTTCTTAGCTGCGAGATTTTGACTCATTTAAGTGTGTTCATTCCAAACAAAAAAGCTTTTGTGTGAGGAAATTCTTTAATTTACAACATCATAAGTTAAACAACAGCAAATATCACTTTAGGGGAAGGAAATGAACACATGCATTCAATAATGTTTAATAACAAAGCATTAAGCTGCACTCACCCAGCATACACTTATTCATAGACATGGCAAATCTAGCATACACAATTAGTCTTGGCTTCTGAAACCAGAACCTGTTGATTTTCGGTCAACTTAGTTACTAGAATATCAGATCCTGAAACATCCTGATTTTTTTCTTAACTTTAGATACCCAGAAAACCTTAATCATGTTATTATATATTATTACAGTATTCTCTCAAACAAACTATTGTTATAATAGCCCTATTTCTACACCAATCACTGTTTAATAAAACCTTAGTCAGATTCTAGAGCAAAAGTTACTTAGAGGAGTAAAATTTGTATCTTATAAGTATTCAAAAAATAAATAAATCAATAAAACCCAGCAGGGTTTTGTACCCAAGTACATTACCCAAACAACACCTTTGGAAACATAGGTAGCAGTGAAACAACACTTCTCCATCACCTTGTGAGCGAGGCAGAGCTTTCCAAGCAGACTGTCACCCCACAGACCCTGTTGACAGAAGGCAACACCAGCAGCCCCCACTCCAGCTGGTAAGGCATGAAGTCTAAACACAGCTTTTCCTATCATCCCTCTTCTCAGAATACTGTTGATGAGTTTAGCTAAATTCTTCACAGC
The DNA here is from genome assembly GCF_987193195.1 of Phasianus colchicus. Lineage (NCBI taxonomy): Eukaryota > Metazoa > Chordata > Aves > Galliformes > Phasianidae > Phasianus > Phasianus colchicus. The sequence goes on along the minus strand of NC_143445.1, from coordinate 24,349,913 downwards.
TGAGGTGGGCTAATTGCTGCTGGATGAACAGAGCTCAGCTGATACCTGGCACTCTGATTAAGTTTACCTGTGCAAGCAGGTGCTGCAATCAGGCATGCTGTTTTCCCCTCCCATGTTACAACCATAGACTCTTTACTTACATGGCATGTCCCCACCCCCCCAACCCCCCCCCACTCCAAAAAAAAAAAGCAGGAAAGTTGTCCTTCAACCAACAAAGAAATTAACTACTAATACGACTGCACTGTGTGTGATGTTCTCATATCCCCAACAAGGACTTACAAAATTACTGAAATACTATCCAGTATTAAAAAAACTGTTGCTGATATCAGTGAGAATTTGATCCACTATAGAACCATTTAAAAGGGGAACAACTGCAAGATCATCAAGCCCAACCTTCAATTTAACGTACCCAGTCCTATCACCAGTGTCCCTAAGTGCTGTTTCCCTGGGCAGCCCATGCCAATGCCTGACTGCCCACCCTGAAGAAATTCTTTCTGATGTCCAATCTAAACCTCCCCAGTGCAACCTAAGAGCACTGTTACACATCCTATCACTTGTTGCCTGAGAAAAGTGGCCGATGCATACCTCACTGCAGCCTCCCCCCATGTAGATGTAGAGAGCAATAAGTCCTCCCCTTCCCCAGACTATACAATGGTAGTTAACATAAAATCAAAGAAAAATCCTTGATTAAACAATATTATATCAACACTGACAAAAATTAAATTCATTCTGAGCACTAAAAGCAGATAGCCTCACTTCTCAAATATATTCAACTTCTGCTTTTCCCCTTGGAGGGCTCCTCATTCTGAGGTATCCTTGAAATCATTGATTCTAATTCACAAGGTGAGGTAACACATGAGATGTAACACAGCTTTTCCTCTCATGGGCAGGTAAAACCTTCACAGTCCACAGTACTCTAAAATGGTATTAAGTAGCTACATTCATGTTCTAAAGAACACTTTTTGTTTGCATTACTCTTTTAATCCTCTCCAAAAGCATAAATAGCAAAATAAAATAGCAAAATAACTACATTTATATGCATAGCAGTTTTAAAAATAATGCTGCAAATCTGGATGCCAGGCAGTAAAGAAGAAAGTAAGCTATTTTAGGTATCCTCCAGGCAATACTATTATTTTGCCGTAACACATTCACATCCACTTGAGCCTCCCTAAAGTTACCAATATATACCAGATAGTGTAACAAATAAAGCACCAGTACATTCCATGGAGGAGACTAAGCCAGAGTACAGTACACTGCCTCATCCAAACCTTTTCAGCTTTACACAAGCTGTGATAAACGCAGTTTTAATTTTACATTTGCCAACAGTGACACCTGCTGGAAAGCAGCGTTCTAATATTCTGTTTTCAGACTTGTGCCACATGGCAGTTCAACTTGCGACGCTGTGATGCCATCCAGCTTGCACATACACGTTCATTAGGGATAGGTTTCATCATTAACTGAAATCATTCTGTATCACAGGTTGGAATATTCTAAGGAGCAAAGGCATATAATTTTTAGAATCTTACTTGAGAGGGTTAGAACAGTAGGCTTTGAGAACTGCAGTAAAACAGAGGCAGCAAAGATCTCTTGACAACTGCTGAGCTTGTAGTCTTTAAGTCATCCAAAATCTCATGAGGAAATTCGGAAGATTAGTTCCACAAATATACATCATTATTTTTACACTCATATAGAAAGCAATCAACCATATTACCAAAGAAACACCTAATTTGGCTTCTAATAGTTGAAGACAATTGTGTAAGCATTCCAATTTCTTTTTAATTAAACATCAAAACAAAACATTATTTCCATGATGCATTTTTGCCTTAATATTTATCCACGAAGGTAGTTAAGGTGTGCTATCTTCCTGTCATACCGTTTTTAAGACGGAATCCCATGCTATGTATGGATCTTATGCAAATGCTCTTTGATTTCAAATGAGACTTTGCATACTAAGGAGTCTATTTTCCCATCAATGCAGAAGAGATTTACGCACATAAGTCCCATTACCATTAATGGGACTCACCCACATAAATCCCCTGCACATTGATAGACTCTTAGGATTTACATTGAAATGGGTCCTTTAGAGCCATTACAATGTCAACCTTTTGCCAGGATTTTGCGCATTAACAATACTAAGCAATACATGGCAATCTTAATGGGCAAAATCCTGGCAAAAGGCACAACATAAAATGATACGAACAGAGCAAAAAATATGTATTTAAATATGATCACTAATTATTCATTACCTGCCCACATTCTTATTGGTTGTTTTCCAGCACTGTTTTCCCTATTAAAAATTCACCCTCTAGTTTATATGACTATCCTCTTTCCTGAGCAATTGTTCCTCAAAATCTGCTCCAAAGCATTTTCAATACATTTAGTTTCTTCTTTCCAGCTGAAAAAAAAAAAAAAACAACAAAAAACTTTCCTTCTATTAACTTACCTTTTAGATGGCTACAATATCTCACAGATTTCTTCTTTTGAAAGAAATAACACTTTTTAAACTGATACACCTATGTTATAAATGTAATAGCATAAAACCAATAGCATAACTGTAGCAAGTAGTAAAGTTAGCTGAGACAGAATAGGAACAGTTTGTAAGCAGTGAAGGATAAATTCTAAAATATGCCACTTCTGTTGAATCATTTTGCCACTCCCGACTATGGGCTAGAAAGGTCACCTAGAATCCACATCATAGATGAAGTTACTAAATTAAGCTATGCTGCCACTGGAAAAGTGAAATTTATCACTTATGCTAGATGATATGCTTGTAACACATACCTTCCATACACAAAGGCAACTCAGCTCTTACCTCTCATTTTGATGCCTCACTTTACTTAGATTCACATCAGCATTTTGGTGCTTAAACACAAGTTAAAAACTACATTATTTCTCCAGAATTTGGTCTAGCAGTAACTTAAGAACTGAGCAGTTTAGCCTGGATAAGGACTCAAGTGGCTGTCTGTACAACTGCATTGGCACTGTGATGTGACTGGGAGCAGAGAACATGATGGACAAGAACACTTTCTATACTAGAAAAACTTTCCCATTCAGCAGTCACTAAGAGCCATGAACTGCTAACTAAGTGGCATGTCAGAACAGTCTCCAGGTGCAGCCACCAAAGATGAAGCTTTATCACTTACTCCTGAGATATTCCTCCTTCTAGAGAACTGAGCCATCACTCCTACCTAATGTTACAAAGGCTTAGCATCCAGATAGCAGTTAACCACTGTGAGGTGAAATGTAAGATCCCATTAAAAAAACAAATAAACAAACAAAACCCCCAACCACCAACAAAAAAAGTCGAAAAGGTGCTCCTGACAATAGATATTTTACACGGGAAAAAAAAGCAAACAAAATACTCATTTTACTAGCAGAAATGTACAGGTGAAAAATCATGCTGTGGAGACCAGTAGCAGTTCTGGTATGTCCTGTTCACCACTGCTACCTGAGACTATTGGATATATGCTTGCTGCAAAGAAATAGATACAGAAGAGGCTTCTCCCATTACTTCACAAAGAAAATTGTTTTATGCTACAGATTTAGGACCTGCCTCTGCTAATATATTAAAAAAAAAAAAAAAGACAGTAGGATGCCAACTAGGTAACCATGGTGATTCTTGATCTCACATACACAGACTATCTGCATTGTATATGACCTTCCTTATTCTCCTCCACAGACAGCCTTAGACTCCAGTGACTTCAGTATCAGGACACAATGCCCACAGGATGAAGATGCTAAGATCAGACCTACAAAATTAAATGTATATTTAAAAAGTGAGTTGAGAATGTAAATACTCCTTCAGTGAATCTGGGCCTTAGTGAACAATATAAAACAAAATAAGAACAGAGAACAACCACAAAACCACACTGTAGCCAAGTACTATATTCCAGATTACTAGAAGAATTGAATCTGATAGACTGAATGCATGGAATTTAACTGCCAGACAACTGAATTCTGCAGAAGATTTGCCAGCATTTTTTCCTGGGTTTGGCAAGTCTTATTCTTCGGACACAAAATGAGGGCTAAACAAAATCATCTCTTATTCTTCAATATGCCTGATAAGGAGCCGTTCTGGTTACATCTCCAAAAGGACCAATCCAGGGGCACATTCAGAGTATGCCTGCCATACCTATAGGACAGTCACCCTGTGATGCAGCTAAGAAACCTCTCTTCCCCTTTCATTTAAAGAAAAAACACAAGATGGTGCTAGAGGTGGCTATACTCCTGTTTACACAGTGTCTCAGCCATTAGAGCACTGTCCCAATTTTGTACAAGTAACACTTCCCTTTGTTTGTGGTGGTTTATCCCAGACATGCTAACTGGCTTTACAATGCACCACAAATCAAAGAAGAGGACCATATTTCCATGGGGAGAAGAAAGCTCTTACCTGGGACAGTGCAGATCAGGCCCTGAACCATACCTACTCACTGACTATAAATTCAGTTCAGAGTTAGACTTATACAGATTACCCAGTGGAAAAACTGTTACACATGTGCATTATTTTACAAGTTCTGCTAAATGCTGATAGGAACAGAACTGCTTTGTAGGATTTGATTTTTTCTGTATTAAAACTGGACAAGAAAGATCCAAAAATACAACTTAAACAAAACTGAGGTTACAGCAGGTTATACTTGCTTTCACAGAGCAGCTGTACTTACATAATGGAAATAAAATTATCATTGTTCAACTATTCTGATTTAACTGAGTACTGCACAGGCTCCTAACTGGCCTGTACTTGCAGGCTATTTGAGTTCTGGAATTGAAAAAGCATTGTAAATCCATTAACATATACCCATCTTCCTGCCCAGAAACAAAGGCTTTCTGCCTTTCCCAATTACGTACTTTTACCCAGCCCCAGAACTACATATTTTTTTCCCATAGTCATACTTGTTCCTGTCAGAGCTATATGGCTGCTGTAGAGCAAAGGAGGAAAGTAAAAACACAGAAACGATAAGAGACAATGTTAGAGCTGAAGAAGGTAGCAGCCATCCTGAGTTGCCAGATGCTTCTGCTTCCCTTCCTTTTCTTACAAAGGATTCAACTACAGTTTGCAGAGGAGAAAGCAAACAAAGCTTCCCAACAGCCTGAAGGTGGACAGACTCACAGAAGCAGTAGCCAAAATTACTTCTTCAGTTAGCTAAGGTTAACATCTGCATCCCTCTCTCAGAACTCAAGTCTCAGATTTCTTAGAGTTTGCTCTAACCTCAGTTAGGATGAGATTAGTGAGAAGGATCAGGGAGAGTTAGCAAAACAGGTCTAAGTGGGCAAAATAAGGTTACCCAGGTACAACTGTGATCACTGAAGATATGATCATGTGTGATCAGCTGTGTGTGAACCTTCTACACACACCTTCATTCATCTCTAATGACTGCATACCAGTGGAAATATGTTTTTCCTTTTGTAGTTTCTGTTGCTTTGCTTTTTTTTTTTTTTTTAAAGCGTTTGCCATAAAGCAACTTTGTTGTGATGTCATATTTAATTCATGCTCTGTAAAAACTAAAAGTTTTTGCCTCTCTCATTAGCCTACATATAAAACTTACAATATAGTTTCTTGTCAAAAGGCAAGAGGTGAGGATATTTCTGTACCTCTAGATAGTAATTAACAAGTACTCAAAATTATGCTTCCTTTAAAGATGACATACATTAGTATTGCACAGTGAGCTTGTGACTTACTTGTCATCTAAATTTTACTAGTCAAAATTCATTTTTAGCTATTATTTCTAGACAAAAATAACTACCTGTATTATTAATGCTAAGGTTATGACCAGGTGACAAAAGCCGGGAAAATGCAGAGTTAAGGCTGACACTGTATCCTTTGCTCACACTGCAGGTTAAGAGTAGACAATGGCAGTCTAAGCTTTGGAATTTACAGGCTTTGTAAAACATCTATCAGACACTAATAAAAAGAAAGCCTATTTCTTCTTTTCTTAAAAAAAAAGAATAAAATTAAAGATTTGTTTTTGTTCTACAACACAGTTTTTAAAATACTATAGGAATGGAAGAACAAGTGAAAGGTGCCTTTTAATGATAGACCAAAACTAATTTTTCACTGCAGAAAATTCAGGCTTGTGATACCTTGAGAAAGCCCTGTTTTCAGTGTTCAAGGACTCTGCAATAAAATTGGAAGGTAGGGCATTGCAAGCACAGGCATAAATAATGATGCTGCCTGATACGACAGCATGGAGAACCAGGCAGTAACCTGAATATCTAGGACAAAATACACAGCTCTGGAAAGGAACTACACAGCTTCATGCCCTGCTGCTGTAAAAATAAACAGTACCTTGATAGTTTACACATCCCTCCCTTTCATCCACAATGTTGAAGTACGTAATTGTTTTTAAGCCCTAAGTATAATGCAGATCTGATCAGAAATCAATTCATTCTGGGAAACTAAACCAATCAAATTACACAGACACAAGCTGATGAAATCAAAAGTTTTTTAGTACTATTGTAATCATTCCCTTTACAAGCAATTCAGCACACAAAGCAAATATTTTGGTATCTAAGGTAATTATGTAAGTATAATATGCACAGTGAACCATAAGTTTGGAATCCATCAACACATTTGACTGTGTTAATATCTTCCAACTTTTACACAATATCCCTTTGAAATTAGTATGTCTAGTTCTTTATTTTAATGGTATGATGTGACAGATCTTAAGGAATCTGTTCCAACCCAGCAGCTCCTTCTTTCACTCCCACCCAAACATTCAATCTGTGTATTTCAGCTACTTTTCACAATTTCCCTTTTTCATTTATCTTTAATAAGCCAATATCACAAGGTAAGTTCCTGAAAGCAAGCCAAAAAGATGTGGCATATTCTGTTTTTAATCAAATGCATTTTAATTTTACTGCTACAAATCAATTCGGAGCTTACACTGACTTGACAATTTCCTTTGCCCATTTTACGTGCTGCCTATAACCTCATGCATCACCCTCCCACAGGCAGGCTATGGTCTTCCAATGAACAGAGTACACATATTTGGCTAAAAAAAAACCCTCAAAAGAAGGCTGACTTCAAGATGGCTTTAAGCTATGAACATTACCAAATGCATACAAAATGTACATGAGATCTCAGTTCTCTGCCCCACATATTGCACGAGGTAAGTTTGCCCTGAGGACAGCTTCTGTCTGCTGTTAGAAGTATTTCAGAACATATTGAAAGAAGGGGAAAATCAGAACATTTCCCAGGTATTCTGCAGTCAGTAATCTGCATGCCTGTTTCACAAAATAGTTTCCAAATTCCCCTGTAGTTCATACCTGCTGCCCACTCACTTGATGCTCCTAACTGACTTGCACTATTACCTGCATGCACAAGGAAACTCATGTTACTTGTTAGACTTGACAGGCACCTGAAATATTGTGCTGCAGAGCTTCGATAAGAGAATTTGAGCAGAAGAAACAGGAAGCATTAGAGCACAATAACTGATAGATCAGACAGAGCTCTCGGAAGGCACTGCTCCCCTAATCTAAAAAGGGGCATATTTGCACAAGGACCTTTATATTTTCCGCAGGCATAAGTCAATAATATTCAATTACTTACATTCAGAGAGATGCCATCATATCAGCTCTATCAAATCATGGTGTCATGATGGAACATAGTCTATTTTTTTTAGTCAATTCTATTTTTTTTTAAATAAAGAAGAGATTTCCTAATAAGTATCTTGCCAATCACAAAGCAGGCAGCGATGATCTTATTTGCACTGCAAGCATTAACGTTAGAAGCAGCTCCACATCTCAAGAGCTCTTCATGCAGTCACACCACCACCCAGTAGATTCAAAAATGTTTCACTGACTAAATTGAGTTTGTGGGTCTGCAAGGTACCTAGGTTAAGAAAATACTGTTGTGTCATAAGAACATTTCCAAGGCATGTGAAAGGCTCAAACAGCCATGATGAAAAGCCTTTATTTTGATATTACCCATAAAACTATCCTTCCTTAATCTTCTAAATTGAAAAAAGATAGCATCAATGCTAAATATGGACAGTAATCAGACCCCTCCTTTTTCTCACAGTTCTGACAGCTTTCTAGGCCTAAGGACAAACTACAATTTCTACTTTTCAAAGTACAGCTAATTTCATATTGCTGTTGGTATGTCATTACAAGCACAGGCTCTGAAGTAGCTGACACAACAAATATATCTGTGAGTGTCTCTCAGGTCTTCCTTATTAAACAAAAATTAAAAGACTGTGACTTACTGTCCCCAGGTGCATAAAAATAATAGGTAAATAATGAATGATTTTTAGAATGCCTCCTTTAACCAACAAAACTACCAGTACAACATTTGTTTCTGTTTTTCTCCCCCTGGATGTAGGAGGAAGAATGAAATTCTGAACTCGGAGACAGTGATGACTGGATGATGGCCACATTATTTATGCTGTAGAACAAATTTCAGCATGGTCCTCCAGAGATTCTGTTCTACTTTAAAGAAAATAACTGGTAGAAAATATTTCTTTAAAATAATATCTGAACTACACAATTTCATTGGATGCATAGTACAAGAAATTTGAAAATAAGATGATGTTTTTAAAGACCAGTTTGATGAAAATATTGTCTCAAGTCCTGAGCATTCTTACTGGACTGACTAAAACTGATTTTACTGGACAAACTAAAATTGATTACATGCACTAATTATAAGAGAAAAGATTCCAATAAAAGTTTTACAAGTAAGCCTAAAAACACTCAATAAGAACACCTTTTTCTGTACTATTTTGCATATAATGCTAAAAGTTTGTTATCCACAGTCAAAATCGTTTACTTGTTCCTCATGACTAAACGAAAACCCAAGTAGTGCTCAAAATTACAGAAAAAAACTTCTGAAACATTTTGCAGATGTTCAGTGAATTCACAGTGAACAACCTGCTTATAAAAAAAATAAATGTCCTTTATCACAGTTCATGCTGAACAGTAATTTTATCTGCACTGTAAGCCTGACTCCACCAAATTCACAATGGATGGTGCATCAGGAATGTTACTAATGCAACAGTTCTAAACGTTCACAATAATACTTGAAATGACACAGCAATAATAGCAGTACCATAATGCATTGGCATTACTGTCCCAACCCTGACAGCCACAATGCTCATTAAAAGCCAGATGGGAACTCTGAAGAATTTAGAAAGCATCCTCAAATGGTAAGGGATGGACTTCATGGAACAAGGGAAAATTGTGCAGGTATAGTTTACTTTTCCAATTAAGCTGAACAATGCAATACACTGCAAAGTGGACGACTGGAAAACATAGCTAAAAGGAAAAGCTTTCCTTGCAGGCAATGAAGAACCCTCTAGGGCACCTGATACTGAGGAATTACCATCCTTTGTTCCCAATCTCTTGCTGTTCTCACATATTTAAAAATAAATGCCACTGATTGTCCACTCAACATCTTTTCCCATTCCAATACAAGTCAGTCTGATTAAACCCCCAAAGTAGCAGATAAAACAACCTAATCTCGAGCACTAGAACTATCTGCTTATACTCAGCAGTGGTTTCAACCCATACAATAGCTCACTCACTGGGTTGCAGGCGTTTCCTTGTACGAATTGTGCTGTACTGGATTATGTCCTTAACAGAGGAAGTGCTTCTAAACTTATCTGCCGTAACTTCAGTTCCCCAACATATCATTCTATTACTGTAAACTCCTCTCATATATTATAGACTGTATTAGTTACACATACAAGTACATAATTACACACCTCAAAAAAAGTAGTCAGTATGTGTTTTTGGGTCTTTCCTACAAAGCCTTCTCAACAGATGACTGAAATGATGGAGATATTTACTGAAGAAATACAGTAATTATTATTTATTATTATTATTATATTATTAATTATCATGCTAATTCTTCATACTCTAGTACACAGTGTGCTCGAGCTCAAAAGGTCCATGCACCAGACTTGGCAATTTGAAAACAGGTACAGGTGGAGGTACTCAGCATCGTTTAAAAACATTGGCAGCTTACAAGCACTGTGCCACAGATGGAGTACTATTACTGAGCACAGCTCAGTCCTGGAAAAAGTTTAGAATACACCCCAAAATACATAAATTCAGAACTAATTCAATAAAAACTCTCATCCTAATTCAAGGCCTTTGCTCTAATTACAAGAGTACATCCTTAGAAAATGCAGAGGAATTCACAAGAAGGAAAAGATCATACAGACAGAGAATAAAGATTTTAACTTATGTCTCATATAATTTTTAAAATTTCTATTGAGACAGGTCTCAAAGTTTTCAAGTAAAGTGATGCTGCACAATGCTAGGAATAGTATATATTAAGAAAAGTTTGATACGAGTATGCTTCTTTGCTACTGTTTCATTTGTTAAATAATCAAAACTCATTAGGTTTGATAGTATTTAATGAAGAAGTTAAAGTTTAACAAAGTACATGAGAGGAAAGACACAAAACTAAAAAAGATGAAAGGTTACTTATTATAAAGTGGGAGGGGGAGAGGTGGGAGAAGATCTTTTAGCCAGAGCAAGCATCAAAAGTAGCATGCGAGCCTTTGAAAGGAAGGATTCTTATGGCTGGATCATGTGATTTATGTAACAAAGTCAACTAGTTGTATCTTTGTTTCCACACAGCTCAAGTTTTCCATTATGCACTTTGTACAGTATTTTTCAGGGTGAGAAGTCTGATGTTCTGCTAGGACACCAAAAAGCAAAGCTATTAATTTCACAAATTTCTTCATCAGTTCTACATATATGAAAGATGGTAGACAATTATAAGATATGCAGCAGTGACAGTTTCAGAAAGTTTTTGTGAATTTTCCATGTTTGCTGTTTTATAAGTCAGTCATTAGGAGGCAGCAAATGGCTCGGAACCATGAGAGAAAACAAATCTTGTCAGAAATTGGAAGAGAACAGGATACCAGGAACTACGAGTGGAAACAAATTTAGATACAAAAGTGACTTTTAATGTTCTCCAATTCTATCAGATGTCAAGCTGAACCAAAGAAAATACTTTGGAAGCTATTTGTTAAATAATTTGGGATCTCGTCAATGAAGCTGCACTCAAACTTTATGTGGTTGACTTTGGATTCTCGGTGATGTTAAAATACAAGGCACTTATTTTATTCCTTTGGTATGCATTCTAAGTTTCTTTCCCAACCCTGTACACACGTATGTATAAGGAATAAAAAACAAATCATGTCTCAATGTTTCACTCAAAACAAACAGCTTACAATGGAAAATTGACAGTTCTAAATTATTTTTATGATCCAATATTTAAAGCAAAATTTAAAAGCCAATGTGCTTCTACTCATGCCTCATTAAAAATAAGAGTAAGATCTTAGCCACTAACATTCACACCTCTCTTCTTACCATGATACAAGATAAAGCAGGATAAACACAACACATAGGAGTTTTCTTTAAAAGAATATAAAATAATAAGAAGAAACTGGAATTCCTTCTGAGTGCCTACATTTCTGTGAAACACCAGTAACATTTTATACTGTGGAATGAGGAGGCTGTTATTAAGATGCATTTCTAGGCAGAATCAGAACACAGGTGGAGAAATGAGAAGTATTTTGCATTCTAAGTAAGCCTCTAAATACAAAAATATTATAAAATGGGCTATGCTTGCTCAGATCTTTGAATATGACATATAAATCAGTGTTTATTTAATAGGCTGCATTATCTTCAGGATAGAACAATACAGTTATCAGTATCTGCCTAAACAGTTACGGTAAGTAACAGGGAGATAAGAAGAGCTAAATTACATCTGCAATATCTCACATTAATAGATTCATACAGTTGTACAGCATTAATGCTTACAATATAGAATTTGCGATTAATCAAACAGTTTCAGCTTCTCCAGTTAATCTTGAAATACAAATAACAAAAACAAGGCATAAACTTACTGTCTGTCAGGCATCCACGCTGTCCTTCCATCTGAGTCAGTGGGAAATAATTACCACTAGGAAATCTGGTAAGCAGAAATACAACAAAAATAAGTATTAGCATGCCAAAAAAGGGATAAACTCAGCTTTCCTGCAAGTATTTCTCCCCACAGTACTTCACAGGTAATGTTAAAAAAAAAAAAAAAAGAAACCAGAAAAACCCTAAAGTTGAAAAAATATAAACATTTAAAAACACAGTCCAGCAGTGTTCAAGGATCCTTGCCTCTCAAACTTTAAAGCAGCACAGACAAACGCCGAGGTGCCTATAATAGAACAAAAATCCAAGTTCTCAATCACTAGTTACGCAGTATGTGCCAGTAAGGAAGACAATTTCCAAAATAATGATTAATGTATTATCCAGATTTTTTCCTCTCTCTCTTTTTCCCTTCCCATTCAGGTTTTTCTTCTTATAAAATGCACATAGGTTTTTTCTTCCCTGTACCCTGACTCAGGCCTGGCTTTGAAATGCATTTCAATCTCTCAACACAGACTGCTTTCACTGCATTTAGAGTCCTACCAAGGCCCAGCTTTAAAAGCTACTGATTCTTTTTTTCTTTAGCCTTCCTCACAAAGGAAGGGTATTTTGTAAATTACCAGCTCGTTCAGATCAACAAAAGGTACTTTCATAGAAAGCCCCATTTGATTTTGCTCAAATTTGATTACAAGGATGGAGAAAAGGAAAGGAAGTCAAAAAGAAAAACCCCAGATGGCTTTTTCATTCATCTCAGTGAATGAGCTTTATCTGTGCCTTTTGAAACTGTAGCAGTGGAAAAGCATTTCTGTTGGCTTAAAAAACTTGACAAAAATTATTGGTTTGCCATTTCTCATGTAACTGCCATTGGGAACTGGATGAAAAGACTTTTTCATGGGATCGCCTGCTTGGATCAAAATAATGGAGATTAGGTATTTCATTATAAATTACAGTGGGAGATAGAGCAGGCTGTCATATTAATAGCAACCTGCTCATGGCCTTCAATGGTAGCTATTCTACTAGACAAAGGACCAAGGGGGTTGTCTATTGAACTTGTACTTTAGGCCTGATCAATTTTCTATCATCAAGGCAAAAGGTGAGGTGACTAACAAAAGAATTCACACATGACTGACCTCATAAGCCTATAGATAAAACAGCTTAAAGAAACAAAACACATCCTGAAATTATGGGTGATAAACTGTATAGAGGAAAAAAGAAGAAGAGAAATGATAGAAAAAGGGAAAGAAAGAGCATGTGGGCTATAATTCTCCCTCCCTTCTTAGGTGAATGGACATATTAAAAGCTACTTGTTTTCAGCTGCAGATAATTGCAGCATTTGCTTTGCCACGTTTTGCCTGAAATCTTTCTGTGTACTTTTTCTCCAACAGTAACCACAGCATTGTGTTTAACAGAAGTTTCAAGAGCCATAGCCATGCACAGAAAGGATTATACATAACATCATAGGCAGAGAGGTGTCACACAGGCATTACATTTATACCAAAGTTCAGCAATAGATGCCATCATACATATCATTATGCTTTGATATAAAACCTGGCTAATTAAGTGAAAGTTGGGCAACTGAGTTACATAGCAAGAACATCCCACACAGCCAAACTTCTTGGTAGCCTTCTTTCACTAAGACAGCAGTTAATTTCATACAGCATGTAAAAATAGAATGTAAAATGCTCCTAATACGTTTTGGTATCTTTAAAAGTGTATTAGCTGCATTTCTTGTACTGCTTCCTAGGAGATGAAGACCCTTTTCCAGCAGCAGCATTCAACTCCACTGACCAGCTAAAGGCATAAGGGGTGAAAACTTCATTCTCCCAAAGTCAAATATACCTATCAGCATAACACAGGCTGATTTCTGTGAGGATTTGGTCTAACTTGTTATACAGAAACTGAATTATCTGGAACTCATTTATACAAAGAACTGTATAGTCCCTGACACATCTTAACCCTGGTGGACACTTCCCAAAAGACTTCTAAGTGGCCATATTCCTACCCACAATATGTACAAAACTAAGGTAAAATTATAAGATCAGGAAAATATTTGTATTTTAAAGCTACACAACAACCAAGTTGTCAGCATATGCCAACTGTGAGTTATTTAAGAAATTTTCCCTTCAGCCCCAACAGCACAGCGCTGCTGCAGTTTCAAAAATGAAGCTAGGCACTGATTTGTTGCTACAACTAATAGAGCTACCAGTCTGCAGAGCCATGGCTATGTAAAGACACTGAAATAATTCAGGCTGAAAATGTGCAGTTTTTACTGAGGTAGGATCCAGAACCAGCTAGACAAAAAAACAGGAACCTACAAAAGCACAGGGTAGGAACTTTGAGCCACAACTTTGCTGCAGAAGTTGGTGGGCTGCTGAATTTCAGACTAAAACAAATTGAAGTGGTGGGAGGTGAAGAAGGAAAGGTCCATTCATTATTACATAGCAATGCTAAATAATTCATCATAAACACCTTTTCTGAAAGACGGGCAAAACAAGAGCACCACGTGTCAAGCTTTGTCTGTCACGGCAAAAGCTGCAAATCACTTCCATAGCACATTCCTCTGTATGCAGTTAAAATACTTAATATAATATTGAAACTAGTAGAAGCCTTAGTGGCAATGGTATCTTCCCATTAAACCAGAGGTGCACTGATGATTTCTAAGTGATTAGCAATTAATCCCAACTTTATATCCTCTATGTGGTCTCTACTGAGTAGTTACAGAAGAAAGAGCTCCTGTAATCATTGTAGATAGCTGTCTGAAAGCATCAGCTCTGTGCTCAGTTAGGCAAATTGAACATTAATAACTATTAGAAAAAGAATATAGGCTGAACAGAAAGTGCATTTTGTTAAAGCCTCAATACAGTTTGAGCAGGAAAAGCAGAAGGCAATGTACCAAAGGACATATGGGTGCAATTATGCACCTGAGAAGTAATTAAGCAACCACTGCTAGCCACTGAGGCACAAATAGATTTGACCCACAGAACAAAACTCATGTAGGACACAAGTAATTACAAAGCTTATCATGAATTGTCACCTACACCTAGATAAAAGCACCAGCAATTGGTACAAGGAGAATCAGCAGTATTTCAGGTGATTTTAGACTGCAAAACATAGTTGATGCAAAGGTTGGCTTAATTTTTGCTAGCTGCTGAATAGCAAGCCCCAGTAATAACCAGCACTGATAACCCCCAAAACAGTTGTGTAAGAATTTGGGAATAGCTGTTTCACTTTTGAGTGATAGCACATGTTTATCTAAATTAATTTCTCAGGTAAACAAATAAAGTTCAGGAGAACAGAATGCAGTCTGTTCGTATCTACTGACTCCAGGGTAACTGTCATTGCCAAAGCTAATGAAAATAACAGAGAGACAACTTGAAGAAAGGCACGTCCACCTAGGTAGTGTAAATACAGAGTGTGCATTCACAGTGAGCCAAACCAATCAGAACCTCCAGAATAACTTCCTACAGAAGAGCCATAAAAGCTGTTCCCTTCTGAGGGCTTCTTTCTGAGATGTGTTTTGTTTGTTCTCAGCTTCCAAATTGCAAACTAGTTGTTGCATTTTTCTATTACACAGCATCAGTGCTGAAGACCTGGAGAAGAAAAAAGGTATATTATCTCCAAAATCTCCTAAATTCCCTGGTTGGCAAAGACACTTAACAGCACAACAGCTAACTGTCCCATTAGTTCTCAGTGAAACAACTGGATTTAAAAATGAATTTTGTTTTTGAAAGTGCACATCTTCCCCCCCCCCAAATTGCTTTTTGAATGTATTTTCTGAATGTCTTTGCAAGTCATTCTTATAACATACTTGAAGCCCAGCAGTCAGCACAGCACAGCATTTGGCTAAGGCAGCCAAATGAAATGTCTTGTTTCTCAATGAGGCTCATCTTACCAAAAGATCTTGCTTGTGATTCCCTGAAAAATATATACTCCTCAATCTCCAGTTAGAAATTTCTGTTAAAATTCAGGATGCATTTTTGCTAATGTGCAATAACAACAACAACCAAGGGCAGCTGATGTTACAAAAAACCTTAATATATATATATATTTGCCTAAAAATAAGGCAAAGTAGATTAATATATTTTTTTTCTGACCAGTAATGGTAAATAGAGATGTATCTTACAGTTAGGAAGACAGTAACATGCCTAATTCTTAGCCCAGTGTACGACCAAAGTGGCACACAGGCACATGCAGTAAGATCACTCCTCCTATTTGTGCGCTACTTTGTAGTCAATCATCTTTAATTATGCTAGGAAGGAAGAGAGCTAATAAGCACAAGGAGTTTGCCACCTACCATTAACGTTTTAAACCACTGTGGTTGCTATACCCAAGCAGCACAAATAGCATCTGAGGAAAAAATGCTATAGGTCAGAGAAAGTAAAACCACAAGCTTGCTCGTTTTGAGGATTCTGACTGTGTAAAATGCAAAAGTAAAACTAGCGATATCTGTTAAAGAGTCTCAAGTAGAGGAGATTAATTTTTGACACAAGAGAAGCAGAAGAGAATGCCCTGCTAGGAACTCACTCCCATTTGGACAATAAAAGTTTTACTGAAGTGTTTTGGTTCATTTTGGCCGCTACACTGTGGCACGTAAAGCCATTCCCACAGCACTCAGGATTTAGAAGTCAGAGTCCTGAATTTCACCTGCCACCTAAAGGAAGGCAACAGTGTAAAGTACACTCAGCATGAAACCACATTATGAAAAAGACTCCCTCCCTCCCCATCCTCACCCCTAACCTAGCTTTTATTCCATTCTAACTTTCCTACATTTTCCAAATCATTTTAGGTATGGAACATATGGTTCATGCAATACAGATATTTCCGGAAAGACATTCCATTCTAATAGTGGAATTTTAAATCCTTATCTCTTGGATTAAAGAAAAAATAATGAACACCCTACCCCAACAAAGATGGTCAATAATTTTAACGCATTTTTACAAATCAAATTTAAAAAATCAAAATGTATGCAAAAAGATCAGTCACAGATTTGGACAAAAAACAAACAAAACCCACAAAACCCAAAGTGATGTCATTTGGAGAATACGATGTGTCATTAACAACCTGTAAGATACTGAGTTAATAGCCAGAACCTGATTGGTCTGTTTTGACCTAGTGGGGAGTGGGAGCACTGCACGCTTCAGGCCATCTGTGATCGTACACCTACCTCAGTTTCAGGAATTGAAGTCATACATACAAATAAAACTTGAGAAAGTATTAACTACATTCATAACTCCATTACATTTTTTCATTGATGTGTCACTACATGCGAAACTTAAAAGAGAGTCATGAAGTAACCCCAAAACTGAACCTGAGCAAATGGCTAGACTCAAACTTGAATTTACAAGTATCATGAAAAGACAAGAACAAACACAGTGCACATTAAGAAGCAAGATTTTAATAAACTCAGAAGCGGCAAACAAGGTTGCCTGGAACAGACAAGTGGAAAGAAAGAAAAAATAAAAGGCAGAAAAAAGAAATAAGGCAGATCCTTTTTGATGAAAACATAAACTAACAGGATGCTGATTGCCTCAGAGTGAAGAAAGGATTTGGATATTTTAAGGTTTAGCCATCTTGGGTAGAAGTTAATTTCTTACTGATTTCAAATATAAGAGGTAAACATCAGACAGTGGAAACTGTCTAAGCAATAAAAAAACATAGCAAAGGCAGTGCCAGAAAATGGCCAGATAAACTGTGGTACAAATCTCAAGAGACAAAGGATAGAAATAACTTCTACAATTCCAAATAAGAGAAGCACCAAAGAATACTACTGGTTGGTGAGCAGCTTAAAGGTGAGGTACAACACTGACACTGTGCCACGACTTCTGAAGTATTTACTGCTTTATTGACCATTGCTACCAAGAAAATCAATTGTAATTAGCTGGAGTCCACAGCTAAAAACTACAAGCTAAAGGGGTCAGAATCAGGAAGGAACGAGGAGAGAAAAGGTCAGAGAAAATACTTAGGCCAAATAATTTGAAATTGGCTATGCCGATTGGTATTAAACTTGTCCAAAGTCTTCGGGAAATGGATGAGTATTTCAGTTGATACTGATTGAAAGCTGTTAATACTAGAATTATTTCTGGCGACATGATGGATGGATATGGGTAGAAGAGGCTTTTGAAAGAGCAAAAATAATGCTTGTCTTTAAAAGGAGGAGAAAGAAATTGCAGACTGGTTACTCTAAATTTCTTTCACAGTTAAAGTCAACTCGAAGAAAAACAGGAAAAGAGCAAATATGAGCATGGATTCTTTAAAGTCTAATGAAGTAAGACGCATTGTGATGTGGAAAATAGCTGATGTCATATTGCACAGTTTTAGGAAGACTTCTGGCACCATCTCAGGTCTGCCTCTGGTCTGATCAAGGTACATGATCTAAATAGTACTTCTACAAAGTAAATAATGGTAGAAAAAGAATTATATACAGCTGTCAGTGATTCACTGTATACAAGGTAGAAGGCTTGTATCAAGTTCTTGTTCAGCACTGAACACATTACTATTCCTTATTTTCACCATTAAACTGATGACAGCAGAAATACCACTCCCACAAAGTATGCATACAGGTCTAAGCTAGGCAGCTCTGCTGGCAACACTGGGGGACACAATTAGAGTCTGAAAAGGTCTTTGCAGCAATAGTTTGAAAAAGATTAGCTGTGATTCAAGGATATTTCCTTCTCAGAAATAATAAACTGCAGAAATGTAGGTTGAGAGTCAATGTAACAGCTCTGTGCTAACGGATCTAGATCAGAAGCTAAAACGGAATCTACAAAGCTGTTGCATATAAAAGCAAGTCTCATACTGGAGGCCTTATAGACAGAATAAAGCATGCCCTGGATGCCACCTGAAATGATCATTTTGCTGCACTTGCTTTCGATGAGACCCAAAATGGATTTCTGTTGAGGTGTGGATATTACCTGCAGGTTGAAATTCAGGTGAAGAATTTGAAAGAGCAGCAGTCTCAAAAGCAGTATACGAGTAAAGACTGAAATAGTGGAGATTTTTCTAGAAAAGCTTTTTCTTGAAAAACATCATTTTAACAGAACAGAAGTGTGCACTCATGTTAGAGAAATAGAAATTTGTGTTAGACTTGATAAAAGCTTTGCAGAGGTAAATGCAGATATGCAAGGAAAACAGACAATCCCTGTTCAGCTTTAGAAACTAGTTAGAAAAATGCCTGCTAGAAACTATATTTAATGGATTCTACGTTTAGGAGAAATTTAGCATGCTTCCAGATTTCTTTCCACTTGTTCCTTTACCTTAAAATAATAAGGCACAAAAGTAACTGAAAATATAAATACATCAAATTTTGTTACAACTTTTAAATATGTCAGAATTTAAAGTATCTTTTCCTCAAACTTTATAAAACTGGAACACGCTCTGAGGTAAATAGGATCAGTTATGCCCCGTTTTGTCCTCCTTTCAGGGTCACTCGTCCTCAAAGGGATAAATGACAACACTATACCTCTCATCTTAGATCTCTAGGAGTCATCAACCAAACAGGAAACCTCACTGCAATCACCTCCAGATGTATGAAATGAGAATGCTCACATACAGGACTACCGCATTTCATCCAAAAAACCTCACACAAAACAAACAAACAAAAAAAACCAGCACCAAAACCCACACTAAATTACAGTAACCTGTGTAAATAGCCTGAAGAATGTTTTCAACACATGAATATATAATACTTAGACATTTAAACATTTTTAATGCTTCTTTGCTTTAACCCAATGAAACTCTTCTCCCCCTGGATATCCTCTGGTCACATTAGCCCTAAGCCAACAGTACAGTCACATGGTATTTGTTACTGGGCTTCCATGTTCCAGGCTAACACAACTGATTTCCACATTCTGAAAACTCTGGTTTCAATTACCATGACAACAAGAACACATAATTATACACATGCATTGAAAGCAAAACTGGACAAGTAGAAAGCATCCAGAGCATTGTGTGTGTGTGCATGCACGATAAAAATAAAGAAAAAAAAAAGTAAAAAGAGTGGAATATATTTCTTTTAATGCTGTATTTTCACTGAAGACCTTAATAGATAGCAGTAAAAATTAAATGAATATGAATTAAGTGAACATGAATAAGACTATATGATTACCCCACACTTTATTTTATTGCATTTGCCAGCTACTCTCCAGTTATTCGAATCAGAAGTTTACAAAATTGTGTTCAACTTAAAGATTTATTTTTAAGAAACATCTGAAAAAAAACATTCCTCATTTTTGTGAAATATCATGACCTCATCAACTTTGCTGCCAATAATATATGTCAACAGTTGTGAAGGATTGTAACTTGAGTCCCCATGCCCATTCCTTGCTACTTTTATTTGGTATCAACAAATACTTCCGTTACTGTCAGCTTGCAAAGGCTGTGGTGGCTTTTGAGATTAAGAAGAGAAGTCTTTAGGACAGGACAAGACTGAAGTCACCGAACTCATTTAACTAGGACACTGAAGTTGGTAGC
This sequence comes from Phasianus colchicus, assembly GCF_987193195.1. Taxonomy (NCBI): domain Eukaryota; kingdom Metazoa; phylum Chordata; class Aves; order Galliformes; family Phasianidae; genus Phasianus; species Phasianus colchicus. The sequence continues at coordinate 24,329,576 of NC_143445.1, read as the reverse complement.
TAAGCCAGTTATTAGTTTCAACTACTGAGCAAGGAGCAGAAGTCTATTACCATCCTTCTGAGTAATCAGTCCAATTCATCAAATTATAGCCATGCAATTTCCCCTCTCTGACATTTAATTTCTTGGATGGAGAAAAATTTACTTTGCTGTAAAATACTAAAATGAAATGGAATTATGACTTCTGGACTATAGAACCAGACACTGACCAGTTTTTCTAGAGGGAATATCCGTTTTTTCCCAGGACACAGAACCATTCACCACTGCAAGCTCGGCCTTGCCAGCACATGGGATTTGGCCAGCCAGGATCAGGGCATCAGAAGCTTGTCAGTAAGCTGTACTGGTCACCTGTGTTTGGTAGAAGCCTTGATATTCCTGCTTTCCCAGACTGGTGTATCAAAGGAGCTTGGGCAGATTACAAACTAAAACCAGAAATAGTACTTACCAAGCTGATTTCAAAGGACAGCACTTATATTATTGAACTGATAAGACGATCCACATGCCTTACTTTTAAAATGAATAGAATGAATGTCTTTGAATGTCTTTCAGAACACGATACAGAAGAGGAAATCTCACACAGGCATGAAAACATTAAACACACACCCACAGGGGAAAAAGAAAAGGAAAAAAAAGAATTTGAGTTCATTTAAATGAATGATAGTATCCTCTCTACTGGAGAAAAGGTTTTGTCTGAGATTTTATTTTTTGAGAATCAGAGTGGTAACAAGAGAGAAGTTATTCCTGACTGTAATGACTAAAAATAGGATTAATCCAGTCCTGCCATGACTAAACAAGAGAAAAGACTAGCATTTCACTGACAGCGCATCTGTGACTCTGTACATCCTTAGGGACAATGTAATCCACAGCAAGACACAACAGCTCTCAACAACCCAGAAGGAAATTCTATGTCATGATTTTTCACACTGAAACCAATAGCTCCAGTATCAAGGTAGGGAGGTCTCAACACAGTCCCTGAGTAATGAGAAAGTCAGCGCTGCAGACACTGGGGAACAAGCTATATTTTTTTCATGCAGTAGTCAGGAAATGAGTTATTTCTGTTCTATTTTCACTACACCAACTGTAGCAATACGCTACATTCACCAAATCTGGCGGATAGGCACACATAATCAGGCAAAATATTCAAACTACAAATTAAGTTGTTGAAAGATATTGATAAGCAAAACAAAGGATTGGGAAAGGTTTTGAGCTATTAGAAGGCCAGGAGCTTTTTGAAGAAAGAATAATTTTCAACTATCTTAAACAAAACAAACAAATTAGCACCCTAAAAACTGCAATATTGTTCACTTCTTATGTTAAAGTCCACATCTAAAGGTAGATCCACAAAAATAAATAAAAGTTTTCAGTCTGAGCTCATTAGCATTCATTTCTAATATAACCCATTTTTAGTTTTGTTTGTTTGGTTCTGTAGTATAGTTAACATCAAGATATAAAAATGAAAGCTTAGTTAAGAAAAATAATAACAACACTAAATCTACAGGGTTTCTGGCTAGTGAACTCCATTGAGAATAAGTACTTAGATTACCCTAACAAAGACCAGTCTATTAAAATTATAGTTGTTGAAAAAACAGTATTACAGGAGGCTACCCTTAGCATCTTCAAGCTTCATTCTGAAAGAAGTAACTAAATTTAGTTTCTGTGTATAAAGTTCTGCAAGTAAAGAGCATATAAGGAAATAGAGCTGAAGGCATAGCATGCTCCTCTATACACATATAAATTAATCTATATTAGCTTTATGTAAATATATAAGGATATTTAAAATCTAACATATAATATATTAATAACATATTATGACACATAATATAAAGGCATTTAAAAAAAATCTCACTTCTAAATTCAATCTAGGAATTTGAACAGGACAAACTAGAACTCACAGCATTGCTTTCAACTCCACACAGCAACCTGCAACACAAGGTTTAGCAGCTGCCTCCTCATCTTTGTAGTGTACATCTTACATGAAAGAGCTTTTTCCCATTCCACTGCCACAGGTCTTTCCCCATGTCGTTCAGTACAAACCTTTCTCAGCTGACTTTGGCCACAGAGTCTGAGAAAGAAGTAGCCTAGAGAAGAGCTCCTTTTTGCTTGTCTTCTTCCAACTTTTGTGTTTTTTTTTTTTCTCCATCATATATATTTTTTTGCCTTTATGTTGCTAAATCAGAAATCTGCAATGGAAATTCTGTCCTCAGCAATCCTCTGAATCTTGGGCAATTTATAAAAAGTAAAAAATTAAAGTACTAACATATATTAGGATAGTGTTATTTCTAGCAGAGCTCCAGTCAACACCTGGTCAAATCTAATTTCTCCATCAAGACCACGTTATAATGTATCACTGAAGAATTTCATCATCATAATGAATTTAAAGGCTTTTGCTATTTTATAAGCAGTGACAGAAACAAGTTTGATGTCAGACAAAACAATGAGTTCAACCAGCTTCCTGATTAACAGAGCCCCATTTATGTTCTTCAGGCACTGAGTTAAGTTCTGCTCTTACCAACGGGCTGTAAAGTTTCAGCTACTTCTGTTTCTGCTTTTTTTTTTTTTATTATTTATTTTTATGACTAAGCTTCTGATCTCCAGAAGCTTCCTACATCATAAAAGAAACATCGAGGTGTTCTCCTTGCACACTGAATTCACGGTCAAGAATAGGCAAGTAAGCTGATGAAACTCACTTTTTTTTTTTTAAAGTATTTATAGTAAAACTTTTACAAAGGAAGAAATTGCATGTATAGGTATAATTTATGGTTGGATGTTTCTCACTACAGCACAGAGAAAATAGGTCTTTCAGAGACACGAGAGCATCTTTTTCTCATTTTCCTCTCAATGCCTCCCTCAGCCCACGTGACACTTACTTTATTCCACACGCTTTCTCTCCTTCACATCCACACTTTCAAGTTAGGGATTAGCTTGGGAAAATCCTCCACCTTAAAATTAGTTAACTAGAAATTGGGGCTTACTTTCCTCGGCATCAGTGGAAAGGTGCAGCCAGTGTGAGGTGAGGCCCCTCTGTGAGGTGAGACCGCCTCAGCCCCAGCCGCTCACAAAATGGCCGCCCCACAGGGGTGAGGGGCTGAGGGGCCTGGAGGCACCTCTGGAAAACAGAAAAAAATGCTGCACTCACTTACGAAAAGTGAGAGAAAGCATGTGAGAAACAGCTCTGCCAGTGCCCAGGTCAAGAAGGAAGAGCATGAGGCTCTGGAGCAGAGTAACAGGTAGGGATTGATGCTGCCTGAAAACAGTTCTGAGGTACTTGTGTTGCAAAACATACCTCACATGTGCAAAATAGGAAAGATAAGAATGTTTCTCTAGCGGTTACTGAAATGCAAAATCCATTATTTTCTGCCATCCAAAGTACAGTCCCTGAACGGTTCACAGTAAGTTAAAATAGATCATGAAGAAATGGTGAGACTGTTTGCGACAGACCAGCACGCATCAGAGCAGTGTACCACTCTGTGTTGTACAAGTGTCATCTAGGACAATTAATGCTATTTTAACAAAAATGAGTTATAACTGGGATTATAAAATCTACGTAGTAAGTTGTCTCATTGTTTTTGTTATAAACTGTGGAAAAACATAACCTCAAAGCATGCTCTTTAGCACATGCCTTAGACACACCGCTTTGGAGATGCACCAAGAAAAAAAAATCAAATAAATAGGAAAAATATTCAATTATTTTGCTTGTAGGGCACATGGGAGGTTTTAATAGCTCACACAGATGTTATAAAGAATTTAAGAAAATGCAGGTGTACTTACGCAGCATAAGGCCACTGACACAGAGCAGCTTGAGCCCTGGGCCCTGCTCTCACTTCTCTCTATGAATCATTTCTTACTTTACAGAACATACACACAGATTCACAAAATTATTTAGCCCCTCCCTCAGTCATAAACTCTGTGATCTCAAAGCAGCATTGTAAACCAGGAGTTTAAGCTTCCAAAATGCAAAGAAAATGAGAGAAAATACTTCTTATCTGAATATATTTCCAAAAGCAAAATATATTTTTTGGTACTTGCATGAAGGTATAAACGTGGCCTGTATCCTGTTGTCTAGTTTATCGTATCACTAACAATAAATGAGCAAAAGTTCTTCCTTCTGAATACAGAAGCAGTTTGCCATATGCACTTTATAACAACCCCCTCATTATAGAGAACCTTTTCACCATATGATTGTATATATTAGAACAATTAAATTCAGAATTCTCAGGATTTTCTTTAAATGAGCTGAATGGCTGTGAAAGGTGCTGGACTGACAGCTCTGATAAGTGAGGTCCTCTTTCATCTGCATTAATACAGTACAGAGAATAGCAATGCAACTTTTGTTCACACTCTCCTGGGTATGTAATTTATCCCTGACCTTGAGAAGTACCCGTTTAATCATTAGCCTCTCTGAGGTGATAACAAGAAAGGCAACCATAGTAGTACAAGGCACCTGTTCATTAGGAAGTAGACTGAGAAAGAGCATCAGCTCATCTCAGCACAGAGCACCACACATTAAGAACTCTTCTACATGTGGTTGATCCTCCTCTCTGCAAGTAACACTGGTGTTTTCAGTAATGTATTTTTACACAGTGGCAGGCTCATATTCCCTTTGGCTGAAAGGATGGAAATTAAAACCTTTTGAAAGTTAGGGCAACTAAGAGACCTATGGTAAGAAATATCTGACCATTTAAGCACCTTTTATACATTCACGCTGTCTGCATAAATGGCAGAGAGCTACGTAGTTCTCCCCAGATGCATATTCTTGCTATTTATAAGACTGAAAAGGGTATGATTTTTGTTTTCCTCTTTAGAAGCATATAGCACTCTTTCAGTGTTTGATACAATATTTAAGAAAAAAGATTCTTAACCGAAGTCACCTGTGTTTTGCTGCACAACTGAAAAACAACCAAACTCTAACTTGTTAGAGAAAAACAGAAAAAAGCTGAAAGACTTATGAGCAAGTTGCATGCAAATCTTTTTAACAGATTACTCTATTGTTCAACAACAATGCACAATTTTCATCTTAGATAAACAATTTCAATATTAAGGACAACAGAATCTACATATACTATAAATGGATGTTTAACAAGACATAATGAGTAAGATCCAGTCTTAAAATTCTCATCTGATGCTAACTGTCCTATAGGGAGTAAGCATTAAATATTTCTGTGCACCTTCAACATTTTTACCAAGAGATGAAGAGGCAAAACACTTTCATGCAATAGTGATGAAAATAGAAGAAAAAAGAGAAAAAAAAGAGAAGATAAAGGGAGGCAGAAAACTGTGAAGTTAAATTTAAAAGATATGTATAATCTGGGAGATATTAACATGGTGGTATAAAACATGGTGTCCCCTTATGAAAATATCTTTGTTAAATTAATATTTTAAAGTGAAAGCTTATATAATTTGAATGCGCACATACACAAGAAGCAAAGGTTTTCTGGATGCCATTTTATAATTGTAAGTAAAATTCATACTTTGCAAAACAAAGAGCAGGCAATGCTTGCTCTGGCAATCTTAATGGGATTTTTTATTCCAGTGATTGATATTCAGTGTCTCCTGCAAATTACCAGTGTTGGAATTTCCCTTTTTGAAAGCATGCATTTGATATCTGGACTGCTTTTTTTTTTTTCCCCTCCTTCCTCTCATTTGTGTGTGTGGTTTTCCTTTTAACCCTCACCCCTTTTAATTTAAATAAAACTCTAGAAGGAAAAAAAAAAAAAAGAAACAGAAGATCAGAGGATGTGAAGATGCCATTCTGGGAACTAGCAAGCAGTCTCAACAGTAAAAGAAGCCAAGTGATCTTTCAAGTGGGCTATTACTGTAGTTGTGGGAGCAGAATAATGAAACTGAACAGAATAATTGGCCTAAATATCTGGTTAGAGGGCTGGTACAGAGAAAAGAGCATGAAAGGCTCTACTAAAACCACAGAAAGGTGGGTGTTTCTGCAATCAGCACAGAAAAAAAAAAAAAGCACTGTAGAAGTCGGTAAACTAAAGAAGAGGGGGAGGGGAATCACTGGAAAGAAATCCAAGCAGAGAGGGGGAAAAAAGCCCACCACTTTCAAATCTGAAACTCTGAAGAAAAAGAAAGCACTTGATGGTATCTGCTGACATTCCAGGGATGGCAGTCAGGAAACAGCAGTTGGTAATGCAGCATCAGAAGTGACACACAGTAGGAGATACATGGGTGGCTCCTGAGATATATGTGGGAGCACATCGCTTTTAAAATAGGGACAAAGATACAAATTGGCTGAATAGTCTTATAAAATCAGATATTCCTGAAGACTTCAGCTATCACTGCAATGAGAAAATAAACAACCATCTAAACTGGTCATTTCCACCAGATGAAGACTTAACAAATAGGTTCTACACGGGGCAGTGGGGAGGCCAGCTGCCAGGAACACGCATATTCAAATCAACACTTCATTGCATTAGAAAAAGCTGAAGATTTAAGAACCAGTTTAACCATGCTATCTCTATAAAGGAAAAAATCAAACTACAAATATTTTCCAGCCTTACTACGTACTTCTCAAATTAATTCTGTAAGTCACTATAAGCAAGTCCTAAAACAAATGCATTCTCTTAAAAGTTCTGATGACAGAAACACACAATGCAGTTGATATTCTTACGGTTAATCAATTATGATTATAATAACAGTAGCAGTAGATGATAATTATCATGACAACAAACTCTCAAGAAACTATAGCAAGGCATTTTCTGTGCAATTAGCATTCCAAATTTTAAGTGATATAGCAGAAAATAAGTTGCTTTTCATTGACTGAATTATATTAGAGCTCCTTAAGTAACACACAAATGAAGATTCCCAGTCTTAATAAATGCAAGGAGGATGAGAGTGCTAAGGATCCCAGTACAGATAGATGTTCCTCCCCCTCCCCCCCAAAAAGAAAACAAACAACTACTGTAAGATTTTCTAATGAACCAGTGAAACCTTCAATAACCATAATAATAATTTAAACTTCAAAATGTCCAGACAGACCTCTGAATACTAATCCATATGCTAACTGCTAAATCAAACTAGCTGCTGGAAACTGATTAACAAATAGAATTGTGTTAATATCACCAATATACTGAGAAAGAACAATATATCTAAGTAAAGGTGCAAAATATATTCCAAGACACATTAGTAGTTATTTTTTTCAGTCTTTCCAATAGCGTCTCTTTCTATTAAAAACTTGCATTTGTAGATGATCACAGCTACAACAGTATTGGTAGTTTATGTGAGTGACCAAGCAAGCTTCTCTTTAAACAGTGAAAACCAAGCACTCAACACAAAGTACAAACCTTCTTTTTAAATGTATGCTATAAAACAAATTCTGTTCTGCAGACCTTTAAAATCTCTCCTCACAGCTCTTCTTTTTGATCAGCTAACTGCAGAATGCATCACATAATTGCATCCAAGCTAAGATCAGCGTGGTCTTAGGGCTCCTAGTATCTCAGTCAACTCACTTCGGATATGAAAGTGGTTGCAATGGAAAATGAAAGAAGAATTCACCTAAGAACTTTCTTGCTTTTCATCACCTTTGTGTCACCATAAATGGAAGGCAGAACAGTAGGTAGAGATCTTTAGTGACAGCTATGCAACATCACTTTTGTCTCTGAACTGTAGCTTCAGTAATAATTACACTGTCTCCTGTTAAACAACTGCATTTATTTAAGAACAATAAGAAATAACAGAAATAGAATCTAGCTCTCTCTCTATGATCTCTTGGTTTCCACCTAACTTGTACTGCACATTAGAAAGATCACACGTTAGAAAGATCTGCACATTAGAATGGACAAGACCACTTGAACACATCACTATTGTTTTGATGATTTTCGTTTTCAAACGAACACACTTAGAATCACAGAATCACCACGGCTGGGAAAGACCTCCGAGATCATCTAGTCCAACCATCCACCCACCACCTGCATCTCCCCACTAACCCATGCCCCTCAGTACAACATCTAGGTGTTTCTTGAACATCTCCAGAGATGGTGACTCAGGCACTTCTAATGATTGTGCCCTTTTCCAACGTAGCTAATTAATAACCCACTTAATTAAAAGTTAAGGTAAAAGTGTAGTGTGAAATAGCTGTAAGATGTAAGTAACAAAAATAATTTATAGGAATATATTCGAAATTCTGAGTAATGGGTCTCACAGTTTGTTGTTCCAATTTAAAAGCATCTTAAAAATGATGAACTCCCAGAAAAATAAAACCTGATGGTATTAGGATTACACATTAGTAGGACATCAGATAAATTGATTTAATCTAAAAATTTCTAGTTTACCTCTGCACATGGAAGTTCAACTCTGTCGAAAGATGACAGAATCTGCTTAAACTGATTCTTCTACAGGGCTCTTCTACAGTCTTCATTCTCGTTCTAACCAAACCAAGCACTATTGAAATTCTAAGCATGCATAAACAGGGTATTTTTACAGAGATCTTTCCCATATGAGGTTACAATTTCATTCTAGGCATTTAAGGCCAGGAGGGACCAGTAAGATCATCTAGTCTAACCTCCTGCATTATAAAGTCAGCAGCTTCATCAAGCGCACAATGCTGCTGGTTAAAATATAGCATATGTATTGCTGCTGAGCTTATAAATGAAAAGAGACAAGACCAAGATGCATAGTGATAGAAAAGATTCTAGTATTCATTAACATTTCTTTATACTTATGCAGAGACATGGGAAATCAAGGCTGAGAGTGCTAGGACATTAATTCTTATTTGGGAATTTATCAGCTTATATAAGAACAGTGCTGGAAAGGAGCCTCCAGAAAAACACAAAAATGTTTCAAGACACTGTCATATAACACTGCAGAATAGGATATTGTAAATTCATCCAAATGAAAGAACTGAGTGATCTTTCAGTAGCAGGTATCAAACATAAACAGGACAGTGACTGGTCTTATAGATATAGATACACACACACACACTTTTTTTTTGGGGGGGGGGGGGGGAGGGGTGGAGAGGAATCCAAAGAGCTTGGAAAGTTTGTAGAGCTTCTGGTGACTTGGAAGTTTTAAAGATAAAGTGTGTTGACTCATTACCTGATACATACAAAAAAACCAACCAACCCAACACATTAGGAATGGTAGCAGAACAATGTAATTGTTCTGTAGTATCTGTCCTAGAAGAACAATTCATTATATTTCAAGCCCAGATATTTTCACTATTAGCATTAGAGATGCAAATACATGCATCAGTCATTCAAAATCAGTTCCAATAAAAACCACCGCTTCATCTCAAGCAGTTTTCTTAACGTTCAGATTAAAAATTAGAACATCTCAGCTAACTTACTGCAATATGGTAAGCTGGAATATAAAGAAGACACTCAAATACATTTAAAAATTACTAGGTTTCTACACAGCTAAAGCCATGCACATGCATGCATCAATCATCAATTCTGACCCACCACTACAAAGCAGTTTTATGAAAATCATCCTTGTAAACAAAGAGGAAGAACCTCCTCAACTGACTATTTTGAGGGTTAAATTAGTTTTGTATCTGTTAGTGCCAAAGTCACAAAACTGTCTTTTTTTTTTTTAAATACACATGGAATATTTTTAGAAAATAAAACGATGTATTTCCCATAATATTACCTCTTCTGAATATACACGATTATCTAGAAATCAGTAGTCTCTGCATAAACACTTTAGGTAGCTCTGCACCTCTCTCTAGCCCTTTTGACCTTACTGTACAGCTTTTGCAATGAACAATTTCAGTGGCTTCTATTCATTTTTAGCTGAGACTCAAGTGTAATGCTTTCACATAACACAGTTTTTCTTTTCAAAGCTAGCTATGGGGAACATTAATCCATATCCCACCTAAGCTTCTTTCTCTTGAGTGCCAAATTTCATGGATTTGGCAGCCTTGCATGCACAGGAGCATATTAGCTCAGCATTTAATTTTATGTGCCTAAATGCCTAAATACATATAGGTATATATTTTGTCATTTGTTTCTTTAATGCAGACTGTGATTTCACGAGATGAAGGAAAAAAATTCTTTCTGCTGACTTTGTAAGGCACTGGAGATCCAATCTAATGGTTGGACGTTGAAGTGATGTTGAAATAAAATTGGCTGCTTGTCTGTGTTTTGCATGTTACTAAATATTGCATCTGTGGACACCACCCAAAGGACTCAAAATTTCATCACTGGCTTAAAAAGAAGTACAAGACCTTACAACTTCTTTTGCTTTTGAAGCTTCCCCACTACTAAGACTGAGAATGAGTGTAGTTAGAGTTCAAACCCTTAAATCTAGTGAATAAGCACCATCATCTCACATCCCACTAAGTACATAACGGGGGGAAACCCTTTCCAAGACAAGGAGGTAACTAACACTGTTAAAAAAAAGAAAAGAAAACAACCCACAATATTCATAATTCCTAATTAAAGATGAATAACTATGGAATGAATATACATGAATTTTGGTTACTCCAAAAATAATGCCTCTTATTTATTTCCATGGAAACTACAATGAATATGAAGGGCACAATAATACTATCTGATAAAGTAAATGCTCAGCTTATAAAACACTTCCACCAGTTGTGCATTTTCACCAACAACTAATGCCATGCTCATAAAAAAATCTGCAACAGAGGTGACCCACTGTCTCACAGCTGACATGAGGGCAGCAATGCTAGGAAAACATCACCCTCACAGTCCATCTTTTATCAGCCTGAACAAACGGAAATCAGAAATTGCCAAATCTGAATTATATGGTGGGTGTGGTAGGACAGTCCAGCCACAACCGTGCTCCTCATTCTTCAAACTGACATGAGGTCTGGAATTATTGTTTTCCAAGAGTAAGGCTGTATTCTTCTCTGACCTGACTGGAAGGTCCAGCCTTCAGCGCAGCCAGCGTTGTGATGTCGTGGCCAGAGTTTATGGTTTGTCCAGGTTCAGGCAAATCCATAAGGATCACCCATTTTCTATCCCACAAGCCAGTGCACATCTCTTTACCTACTGCAAATTTAACTTTTTCTTCAACAGAATTCACATGTTGCCACTACATGGACTGCCATTTTGTCTCCAGCTCATAGTGGTAACACCACATTTCATCACTGGTAATAATGCAATCCAGGAAACAGACACCTTCAGCCTCATGTTGGCTCCATAGGTCCTGAGAAACTTGCATATGGTGTTCTCTATATGGTGTTCCTCTATGAGCATTCACATGACCCACTTGGTGCACATTGTGCACCAACATTCCAATATTGCCACAATTGTTTCCAATGCACTGAAGCTGATACATACAAAGTTCCCTGGTTGTAATCTGTTGGTTTGTGCTGATGAATGGATTGAGACACTCTTCATTTTATGTTGTGATAGCCATGTATGGCTATTTGGAACATGGCTTGCCTTTCACATCGCTGTTGCCACTACTGAAATGCACCACTCATCACCTCAGTGTGCTCACACACATTGTTTGATCTCCATAAACACTCAGAAAGTGTTAAGGAACATCAATGGGTGAGGTTTTTTCCACGTGGAGGAAATTAATGACACACCTTTGCTTCATACACACTTTCATGTCAGGTACCATTCTGTCAGACTTCCCCTCTGCTGCCATCTGTTGCATGGCAACAACATGTAATGGAATATTCTTGAGAAGGTTCAGCATCTACTGCCGTAACACCAGCATCCACCTCTGATGAACAGTAAAATAGGAGGCACTACTCTCAGAGCAGACTTCACAGCATTCCCCAGGAAAGTCCTGGAGGTGCCTTACTTTCCCTGTCAGGGCTCTGGATTCCACTCAGCAAACATTGTTTTATCACAGTCTAAGGATTTTTTCATATTCTTTTTCATCCTTTTCTCAGAAGAAATAGCAGGTCAGGAATTCCTTCAATCAAAATTCTTCTGCATTTCTAGCAATGCAGAGAACCGTGCAAATACTGTGAGTTGTTACTAACACATGCAGCTGATAACAGAACAAAACACTAAGCTGGGAACTGACAAAGTACTTTTTTTTTTTTTTTTTTTTTCCCCCCAGTGCCAAGTAATGTATCAAAGCAGACCAAGAGGCTAGGAGAGATGCTATCTCTCAACCCACGAACTTTTGCCATGCACGTTTTGCATATCCAAACTTAAAATCATGTTCTATCAGGTCAGTGTTTTCCATTCCAAGCAAAATCACTTGTCTTATTTTTTTTATACTCTACTCAGACATGTTGCATGCAGTTACACCTCTACAAGACATTGCAGTCTACAGCAGTTAATAATACGTTAGCTACCTTCAAATACAATATTATCAAACATGTCAAAGTTTAAAATGTATTTATGTTTCCCAAATCAACAGCAACTGAAAACAATAACAATTCAAAAATGAACAACTGTTTTGCTGATGTCATCTAGAAATTTCAATAATTATTAGTCCTGAACAAAATGTTACCAACCACCTTTTATGCATTTGCCCATCCCCCACTTTGTGCTCTAGAATTCAGTGAGAGTTAACAGTAGAAATTATCGGTATTTTTTCTCTTGCCATAACACAGATATCCCATCAGTTCTCTTCATGAGCTCAGAAACAAAGCAAACACCTTCCAATGCTGTACACTAGCATGCATTTTCACCATCACAAGCAAACACGTATTTCATAACTTAAAGCTTCAGTTGTAGAGTCAGAGAATGGTATTTCTAAGTAAGTGCCACTTGATGGTTGTTTTGATCCTGGCTGGTTTCAGTAAAATATAATCTGAAATAGAGGTTTAGAACCGTGGCATATTTTTAACTTCCTGACATATGCAGCATAGTCTGCTATAGAGGATTTTTGCTCTTGCTGAAGTGATGAGCAGACAAGGCAATGCTAATGCTACTCCACGCTTTGCTCAGTGGGAGGTAATGCAAAATCATCGCAATAGCAAATATTATATTAATAGCCTGTCAGCAGAGCTCCTTTCCCATCCCCCAAAAACCTCAGTTTCAGGGTTGCAAAGTGGCAACACACAGGATGGACTACATTTTTTCTTCAAGCAAAATGAATAAAGAGAAATCATGTGGTAAGGGATCACTAGGAAAAGAGAATTTGCTAATAATGTACCGGGCTATGACAAATAACCAGCATCTATATTCAGCACAGTAGAGCATCTGTGAGCAGTGATCTAGCCTGCTATATCTGCACAGGACTGCATTCAGCTCTCAGTTGTACCAGTGGCACTGAGTTCTCTGAATTTACTCAGAGGTGGTGTTTCTCCAGCCCTAAGATACCAACACTGATGCTGCACTTACTAAGTACAGACATACTTAACATCAAATACAGAGACAACTAAAAGTACTCTATACTTAAAAACATACGAAAAATGAAAAATAAACTTCCCTGATCCTAATAGCCACAATTTTAAAGCCTCTGTTTCTTTGGTAAAATATTACTACAAAAGATATGCACTAATTACTCAAAAACATAAAAATGAAGTATTAATATTTTGCAGCAAGAATTGCTGCATTAATAGATTATCTAAGTACAGGAATTTAATTATCCATGATACTGTTAAAGATTTTTAATTGGTGATATTTCTTCATTTTTAGACAAAAATATATTTATAGCATTAAATGGGGAAATCCTTAACACAGATTTTCTCTGACTCTAAAGCTTGCATCCCAGAAAAACAGTGAACAAATTAGAAGTAAGTACTGTGAAGCACACATTGCTCCAGAGCTCTCATCAAAGTCACGTCTTTATAAATGTTGGTGGCTGATGGCAGCCCACGAAGAGGAAATCTCAAGCTCCAACTTTACTGGACATCACTAATATGATATTGCAGGTTGTGTAACACCAGTTGCATGGCAAACCAATCCCTTTGAGTAATGTATGAACAGATTCTCTTTTCACTGACAATGAACGCTGGCATGACATACATAATGCATGCTCTTTTGGGGAAGACAATGCAAAACCACAGTAGTTTGAATGCAAAAATGTTCAAAATATTTTTTCTGTGCATCTCATTTATAGAAACTAATGCATAAAAGTAGGCTCACTGATGACTGTGAAAGTATTTGGTATTGTATTGGACATATACAACTTGTATACGTCCAGTTATGCAAAGGAAAATGAGAAAAACACACCTGCAGATAACAGCCTCTAAACCCAGCTGACCTAGCAGATTTCTTACGGTTTGTATTGCATATGGTTTCCAGGTACTTTTGTTCACCAAGTTCTATTAAAAACATTTGCTCAGGTAGCCTACCTGCAGCTGAAGCAGCTAGTGCCTCCCCTACATTTGGTACTTGAAATCAAGATAATCTTCACTAGCAAAACAATTAGGGCGTGGGGGGGGGGGGGGAAAGAAAGAAAAAAAAAAGGCTGTCAGCACGCTTTTATGATCTCACTAGGAATAAAGAAACCACATCACCTCAAGAAGCAGTAGAAAATCATTATGTAATTCCAGTCAGAAGAGAAAATAGATCATTACTGTTGTTTAATCTAATAATCAGTGCATTTCTGCCTTCCTCAATCAATAAAATAATAAACAAAGTCTTTTAAGGTTCCTCCAGTTTTATGCCCAATTTTAAAGAGATCTGTGGTTCCCAAATACATGTGTGTAGGTGCACATGTATATTCAAAAGAAAACATTTCATCCCTTT